>NC_136003.1:24633339-24933339 GCF_048128805.1 Centroberyx gerrardi
TTACAGGGATCCAGCTGTGTAACTGTGTAACTGAAGCATCCATTTAATGAACCTAATTGCCATTTTAAAACACAGAATACAGAAGTCGAAGGCAAGGCTGCTTTATAAAGGTGACTGCCCTGCCTCTTGGTTTTAACCAGGCAGATCTAGACCTGGGACTCAGATCAGGGACTGTGTGTCCCCGGCCTTGAGGCAATTGCAATAAGGCTTGAGGTGTGATACCTCTGATTGCAAATGCAAGCTCATTTCCCACCTAGGTTTTACCAGCCACCTTGGGTGGATTTCTATTGATTGCTCCTCCCGTTAGAAACCCACGTATTACACCTTGGAAAGAGAGAGGAGCAATAAGGTTGTGGACACAGCTAGTGACTTCTGTAATAACCCGACGAAGGTGAAAGAAAGGGAGACATAGGGTGATAAATGACGGTTTTGAGAGGGTCTTATGCTAATACTGCACACATCACAGGGTGACAGGGAGGGCTATATTTCTCTCCCAGAGAATACTGCTGAATGTGATTAAAGGCATTTTTCTATCTGCACTGCATTATTTCACCTAAGCCCTACATCAAAGTTGTCGCAAGGTCTTTGGGTGGCGGAGTGTATTAGAGAAAAGAGAGAAAAGAGAAGAGAAAGGGAGACAGAGAGAGTCTCTGATATCACATTAATTATTCCTTCACTCCTCCAGCACCTCAGCAGTGCCACAGCACAGGCGTATAGCTGTAGAGTGACTGCTGAAAGGAACATTCTCCAAAAAACAAATCAAAAGTGTTCTAGTGTGGATAGCAGTGGCTTTGCTGTCAAAAATAAACGCAAACAATGTCTTGATGCGGTGATATGTATAGCGGCAATGAGCTCTGATCTGATCCGTCTGTGTTCAAACTCAGAAAAAACACAGACACACTTGACAGAATCGCTCAAGGAGGGAAGCACACGCATGCATTTAATATTCACTGGATCTTAAAAACTCCCCATCCTGCCACCCGCTTTCCATCCTCCATCCGATACCCCAGGAGTCTGTACAAGACTAGGCTAAAAATACACATTGGAACCAGAGTGAAACACAACAACCTCTCTGTGATTTGGAAAATGGGGAAATAATAGCTGGATGCAGGAGGTGAGAGGGGGGTGGGGGGGGGGGGTGGGGGTGGGGGTGGGGGGGAAGACTCCCGTGAGGCCCGGAGAGCCGAGACAGCGGTCGTCATGGTGCCGTCACAGGACCAGACCTGCTGCTCTTTCCGCTGGGATGCATTGATCCTGGTCATTCATCTGTGCTTCCATCTCAGATGCACGCACGTAAGCACACACACACACACAAATATAGAGACTTGACTTTGCATGCATTATCCCAGGAGTTCCCAAACTTTTTCCATGTCAAAGACCCCCCAAAAAAGATACACTTTAGACCACACATCCCTATCTGATAAAGGTTTTGCCTTTAAGAAGATTTTTGCTGTCTGTCTACACTGCAGATGAGAAGAGACCAGTGAGAAGTCAATCCTCTGATCAGTGTATTCATATGTACTCACTGTGCAAGCTTCTTGGAAATGAATCGAGTGAAATTAAAGGAAAAATTAACCTCAAAGTGAAAATTCTGTCATTATTTTCTCACCCCCATGTCATTTGTAGGACCACAAAACACACACTGATTTAGACCCTGTAGTTCCTTCTAACAAACTAGAAGTTAACAGGGCCATCTTGTCACAGCTTAGGAAAAAAATAATACAAAGTCCATCAAACTACTGCAAACAGCTCATGCCGCATAATCCAAGTGTTTTTGTAGCTGGCAGTGTTGGTGCAAAAGTCCAATATTTCTGCCATTATCCCCCATATTAAAATATTGGAGATACTGAGATAAATATTTGACTTTTGGGCCCACTTTGCAATCGTTTGGCTACAAAACACTTGAATTATGCTGCACAAGCTGTTTGGAGGATTTTGATGGACATTGTATGCTTTTTGGGCACTATAATAAGATCTCCTTTTCCGATATGGTCATCTCCTAAATTAAAATATTGGAGATAATGAGATACATATTTGACTTTTGGGCCCTCTTTGCAATCACTTGGCTACAAAACACTTGAATTATGCTGCACAAGCTGTTTGGAGAATTTTGATGGACATGCTTTTTGATAAGATGGCCCTTTAACTTGAAATAGTTTGGGGAGCTGAGGTGGAACTACAGCACTGTGTGTTTCGTGGTCCTATGAACGTCAGTGGAGTTTCAAATGACGTGGGGGTGAGGAGATAATAATGCCTCAATTTTCATTTTGCGGTGAAATATTTTGCTGAATTCTTCCCTCAGGAACGCTGGACCCCAGTTTTGGAACCACTGGCTGAGCCCATTTTTCTCTTAATGAAAGCAAATCAATCAGACATGTTGACTATAGTACATTACATTCTGAGCCCTGCAACCACCTGAGCACAGCCGTCAGACGTGATGTGATGGAGAGGAATCGTTACAAGTTGCCTGTTGCTGCCATCTAGTGCTGCACTAGGGTTAAACAGCCATCAACTGTGAAACAGATAACATCCAATACACTTCAGACCGCATCACAGAGGAGAAACGAGACAAGGCTTAATAATATAGGTATATATTTATTCATACGTACATATTCATTTATATCGGTTAATTGTAAAAAAAAAAAAAAAAAAAAAAGAAAAAAAAAAGAAAGAAAAGAAAAAAAGGAATAGATTTACAGTAATTATATGAACTACAGTCATTGTCAAAATTGTATTTGTAATTCATCAGGTGTCAATCTACCATGAACACACTGTAGATTCACCCCTTGCCCTCTGCCCTAATCCTCAGCCTTACTCCAGTGTTTGGGACCAAAATGTGCATGAAACAAACTGATCCAGAGCATAGTAATGTCATCCTCCATGTAAACCGGTGGAAGGTCAGACAAAAAGGACACAGAAGTGTTACTGTTTGATACTGTTAAGCACTGTGAGACGAAAATAAAAAAAAAAATAAAAAAAAAAACTCTGGTGTTTTTGCTCTGCAGACTCTGTAGTGTATTTTGTGTCATTAAAAGACCGATGAGAGATTATTCCTTCTGTGTTTGCAAAGCCTATAAAACCTTCAGGAGGTGGTTGAGTGTGATTAGCTGTATGTTTGAATCCAAGTGTAAATTTCCCAAAAAGCAGGTTACATCTCAGCCGGTGTGTATACTGTTTGATTGAAAGCGCGCGTTGTCAGCGGCACTGATGACTCAGCACGTGCCACATACAATGCGTGAAGAGGGCAAGCAGGTGTTACATCCAGGCTCATACACTAAAATCCTATGACTTTTCCTTTCCCTCCCCCCCCTCTCTAGTTAACTCTCTAACCCCCGGAGCACAGTTTCTAACCCGGGAGGTGAGTGCATTACATATCTCCGCCATTTTGGCTCTTGGTTGTTCCCTAATCCTCCGTAAAACCCCATTCAAAACAAAACAGATCAGACTGGATTACACTGGATTCATCTCATCTTGCATTATCCTGCCCGCGCTGGCTGTCAAATCACAAACTGAATAGAATCACCATTCAGTGTTTTGCCTGTTGGCTTGCATCTTAAAACAGAGACGGGGTGGGAAATGGGGACGTTTCAGTTATAAACGTTCCACGCTGGGTATACCAATTTGTGTTCTGTTTTAAATGGAAAAGCAAGGCATAATAAGTTAAAGGAAAGCACACAAGGGGAGGAATCTGATTCTGCTATATCGGCACACCCATCCGAGGACGACTCCTTGATGGAAACACATTCAACGTGTAGAACCTACATCGTACACACAAAGCCATCGCGAACTCCTCCTCAACTCACATCAAAGAAATCCAACTCACATTTAACATTTATTACAATTGCACTGGCTCAAACCCTTCCCCTGCACAAAGGCTACACTCTGGACATTTAGTAACATTTAACTCTTAATAAAAACACAAACTCCATCAGACCAAAACTGAGGACTGGAAGACGGCTCAAACTCAACTGGGAGACACTGAACTCATGACTTCAAATACAAAACAGGCCCACTTCAAACCACACCAAAACAGAAATGCAAAAAAAGAAAAAAAGGAGAGTAGAGATCTAGAGGAAACCATGTTGAACAGAAAAAAAAAGCAATAAAAGACACAATCATAAAATGAACAACAGACAGGAGAGACACAGAATAAAGCAGGTGCGAGTGCAGGAGAAGATCATCCATAAGAAAAGGCTTCAATACTTCATAGGGCGGGGGCTGAAGTCCGTTAGCCCTCCGTTGTGACGAAATCATTCCATCATGTCTGTCAGCAGGCCAGAATTGTGCGCTTGCTTCAGCTCAAGATTCAGTCGACTTCCTCTTGTAGTGACTCCGCCTGTCTGATCCAGTCTTCCCTCCGCCGACGTCGCTGGTCCCAGACAGACGGAGGAGGTCAGGGGCGGCAGGGTCGAAACCCGCCGCCCGCTCTGTCCCCCCTGCAAGGCCTCATGGGAGCTGAGGGCGACGGCAACGCCGCCGAGCGCCTTCCGCTCGAGACGCCGGGCGTCTCCTCTCACCGCTGCGCGTGGTTCACCAGTTCCTCGTAATCAGAACCGTCACCGATGCAAAAAAAACAAGAGCAACTAAATGAAACCAAACTAACTGAAAATAGAGATACTTTGATTGTTTTCAGTTGGCTTTTTCTTTCCATTGTCCTTGTCTGACAGCACAAACTCATGTAGTGATGTCCAACTTTTTTTTTTTTTTTTCTTCTTCTGTCAAAAAGAGTGTGTCTATATTATTCCGTTGTTGACATTAGCTTTTTTTCACGGGCCAGCTTCAGTTCTTCAGTCCAAGTCCAGATCTGCTACTGGCTCAATGGTTGAATTTTCTCTCCGAAGCTCCGGCACATTTTCTCGGGCACATGCACACTCAGACGTGCATGTGCGTTCAACAGTGGTTCGCTATAGTTCCCACTGCGTGACCCGTCGACAGTAGTCTCCCCCCCCCAGTCTCACGTCGTATTCTGTGGTGCTGTTTCGCTGGCTTCGGCGCTCGGACTCCCACAGTCCTTACATATATACAATTAGATTTAAAAAACTAGAGTTGTTACATGCAACATTTGGCATCTTCTCAAGTCCCCACTTGTAAGTCTTAATTGGTGTCCATTTTAGAAAAATATTAAACTTTGTCCTTTTTTTTTTTTTTCTTAAGTACGATGAAGCTTCTGATTGTAACAGAGAGAGAGAGAGAGCTGAGGGTATAGTGGGAGCAAGCTCAGTGTATGCATGTGTGTGTGGATTTGTATTTGTGTGTGTGTGTGTGTGGTGTCAGTAAAATACCAGTCTTTTATATTCTGAGATGGTTGTTAAAATTCTCTTGGTGAAGTGTCTCATTAATTTTAATGTACGTGCAAATGGCTGCAAGTGAACTTTTACATTTTTAAAATCACAAAATAAGCCTCCATTATCCACACTTTATATGCCTGTGTGTGTGTGTGCGTGTGTGTGCGTGTGTGTGTGTGGCGGGGCGAAGGGCAGGCAGTTCATGGCTGTGACTCTGGCCTTTTCTAATAAAGTACATCTACTTGGAGAGAGCAGTCTGCAGAACAAAGCTAACACAGGTCTTACAAAGGGCAGCTGGAAATTAAGTGCAGTTCTGTCTGGAGGTAGCTTGTAAGTGACCTTCAACGCCGAGGGAGGGGCGGAGGAGGGGGGCGAGGGGGGGGTGTTTCAACCTATTCAATATTCTGCCATTGTAATCTGGCTTGTTGTACTAAGTCAAGTGTCTGGTTGCTCACAAACGCCCCCAGATGGTCTCTGGAGTGGAGATCTTTTCCTCACAAAATAAAAACGTCTAGTGAATCAGAGCTTTTGCATCCTGTACTCCATTTAATGAAGAGTCTAATCCCTTAACAGTGGTGATCAGATTGGATTTTTATGTAACTCTCTATGTAATACTGGTTTGTCTATCGAATACAGGCCTTGGGGACAGCGAGGACTGTACTGGCATTCTACTAGGGGTGGTCTGTCTGTCTGTCTGTGTGTGTGTGTGTGTACATGTGTGTGTCCAGTCAGCGTGTGTAAAAGGCTGTGGATGGATGTGTGTGTGTGTGTGTGTTGTGCAGTGGGGGGTTTGGGAATGTTTTGGGAAAGTTGTCCGAGACCCTGTAGCGTTGTTTGGCTCTCTCCCTCTCTCTGCAGCTCCAAAAAGGGGGGACACACCAGCATGTACTCTATAACAGGGGGCTGGGGAGCAGGAGGGGGGGGCAGCAGGTCAGGGGTCAGGGGGTCAAATGATGGGCTGCGGGGAGTGTGCATGGGAAGGGGAGTTGTTGTCTTTACATCATAGCAGGACACAGCAGCGGCAAAACCTCTGACGGCTCCCCCCGACCGAGGGGGGCGGAGTGACGGGAGCGAAGTACGCATGCACTTTGATGTTAGGCAGATGGGTCTGTGGTGAGAGAAGAGAGAGAAACAAACAGAGGGCAATGTGTTAATGGTTCATACCGACACGTTTAAAGGCTGCACCAGGCAGCTCTGCACGTTGGCGGCTCCAAATCGCAGCGGGAGGTAATTGTTTGAAAAATTTGAACTTCGATACCCAGAAATCCTGTTATGTGATGTTAGTAAACTGCACACAGCACGCTCATTGTAAGAGCCATTCTAGGGGAAAATATATTTTGATATATTTGTAATTTGTATATTTGAAATAATGTTGATAGCTAATAATGTTAATTGAAATACTAGTGATATTGAATAGTTAATTTGTACTATAGTCATATTTGTTGATTATTATAGAACATTAGATTTCCTATAGTTTCTTATGTAGGCCTATAGCCTAATAGATTCTAAGTAGTTGAAATGCTCCTTTACATTGACGTCACGTCATTAGACTCAATTGGAGTGAGAAAGTCCACGGAGCAACACAGTTTTTTGACCGAGAGAAAATGATTGCTAATTGACGAATCTTGTTAGTCTGTAACTGTTTTGTTTTTCCACTAAACGTTCTAAATGGAGTTATGGTCTCGAAATTTATTCGCGTCAGACTCATTGCTTTTTGCATGGACTTTACCCAGTAGTTGCACATTTTGAAACACTGAAGGAGTGCTGCTACACTCATGTTCGCTAACCTGGCCGGTCTGTGATGCTTTATACCAGATGTACAAGAGAGGCAAAAGATCTAACATTTGTGAGTTCAGGTTTCTCTGGACGGAGCAGTCACTGCTGTTTAGGAGACAGTTTGGATTTCACCCATATGTCACATCATGAGAAATCTGGTTCGCCAATTACATTTTTCTTCCTAGTTCCACTTTGTCTTTGAATGGAAGATGGAAGAAAGAATTATTACAGCCGAGTCAGGATTTCCTGAATTATATGACCCATCTCTGTCAGCTAATAAACATCCTGACAAATAATGTACGGAGGAAAGTGGCTTGTTGGTCATCCTGGTGTGAAACGATATCTGAAGTAGCCTCAAATATTTTAGCTGCTAACTTTAGATCTGGTAGACTGAACAAGTGATGTTAGCTTTCTAGCTTACCTATCCCATCACTGCCAAGTAGCTGTAGCCACTTAGCTAGCTAGCTTGCTAGAGTAAAGCACAGTTTCAACATTGTGTTTTCCAGATATATGATTATGGATTATATTTGGGGAAATTAAATTAAGGACATTATAAAATACAAAATAGGTCTACATAAATAAATAAATAATGTTAAACAAACCGAAAATTTGCTTGAAATCTTGACTGAAACCCACTGAAACGCCCACAAGCGCCTACTAAGTGGCCGTGCCAAGTCTGCACGGTTAGGGGTTCAATTCCCTGTGTGGCTCCATGGGTTGAGCCTGGCACTAACACTGTTAAGATTAGGAGTCTGATTCCCTCTGGGGCCACACACGAAAAATGAAAATCTATGCACTCATGATCCTGATACTTTGTATACAATCATGCACCAAAATAGCATATGCTAAGACAGCAAACCGGGTGTTTACAGTACATACTGCATATGAATCAGTGCTTACTCACTGCCGCCAGCCCACACAACTCACCCTTAGTCTCTTGATGCCGGCGCGGGTGATCTGCTGGCAGTCGTAGAGCTCGATGCGGTCCAGGCTGTGGCAGCTCTTCAGGTGCTCCAGCGAGGCGTCTGTGATCAGGGGGCAGTTGTCCAGCTCGATCACCTCCAGACGGTCGTGAGCGCAGGGGCCGCTGCCAAGGTGTCTGATGCCATCGTCGGTGATCAGCTCGCAGTGAGACAGGCTCTGACGGAAACAAAGCAGCACCGAGACAGGAGCTCCGTTACTCAGCTGCCCACCAGAACAAGTCATGCTCCGTTACTGTAGATACGATGCAGTGAGGGTCAGATGAGGCTACAGGAGCCCAGTATGGGCAAAACACAAGTGGCAGGCACACACTCACCAGGACTTGCAAACGAGGGCAGTGGATGGACAGCTGGATAAGCGTGCCATCTGTGATCTGATGCAACAGTAAAAGAAAGAAATATACATAAATATACATAACTGCAGGCGACAGCAGGACTGACTGTTATGTGCAGCTCTGACTGAAGATTTACCTGCACACATTCTTCTAAGTCCATCTTCTCAAGCTCATGACAATTCTGCAAGGAGAGGAGGAAAGGCATTGTTATATGATTGTGTGTGTGTGTGTGTGCGCATGTGTCTGAGAGAGAGAAATGTTATTAAGGTGGTAATTGAGTACATTTTGAATATTTGGGGGGAAAAAAATACAAACCGCACTTGAGTTATTTTATCTTGCAAGTAGTTTTGAGTCACTTTTTCAGACCATTTATGTGTCTGGGAATATAAATGAATGCCACCTCAACTTGTTCAGATATCTAAATCTGTGTTCAAAGAGTCAATAGTTTGTGTGTGTATGCACTTGTTACACTATTGCATGCAAGCAAGTGCGAGCTGCCACACTCACCCTTGCTAATGTAGTGAAGCCCACGTCTGTGAGCTGAGAGCAGCGAGCCACTTCTAATATTCTGAAAGGAGAGAGAGAGAGAGAGAGAAGCAGAGAGTTGCTCAATGACAGCATCACTTACAGTCTTTCACTCTCTGCGCTCTTGCTCTTGCACGCAGAGGGTGGATGGGACTTTAAAGTAACTGGATGAAGTATGGCTTGAGATAACGATATTGCCACAAGGCCCTTTTATCCATTCCTCCCCATAATTTCCATCATTATCTCAACCGTAGCAGCAGGTTTTAATAAGTCATTCTCTTTTGGTCATATTTAGCATACACTGCAAAAATTATCCATCTCAGCAAGTCAGTCTGAAAGTGAGTCTTAAAATCTTACTTTCCTTAAAACAAGTGAAAAAACCTGCCAGTCGGGTGAGAGAATACCACTTGTTTCCAGTGTAGTTTCACCTGTTTCAAGAAGTTATAATATCACTTCGCTAGCATCAAAGTGCGGTCAATCAATTTCAGAAAATTCTTGAAACAAGTTGATTTGCATTGGACATCAACTCGCACTGAAATTATCTCACACCATTTGTGGATTTTCCATCCCATTTGTTTTAAGAAAAATGAGATTTTAAGGCTCCCTACTAGACCAAATGACTTCTTAAGATGGGTATCTTGTTGCAGCGTAGTAGCAGGCTTGATCTCTAGGAAGTAATCCACAGCTGAAAATTGAAAAAGTGTCAGCATGTGAGGTGTGGAGGTTTACCTGAGGCGGGGGCAGTTCTGTCCCAGGGCGTGAAGGATGGCGTCTGTTATGTTGGCACAGCCCGACACACACAGGGACTGCAGGCGGTGACAACCCCGACAAATGGTGATGAGACCCTCATCTGTAATCTGCTGCTCAGAGAGAGAGAGAGAGAGAGGACAGAGGGGTCGCTCAAATCCACATCCACAGTGAAACACATACCTATCAACTGCCACACAAGCTGACATCAAGGATTATTGGCTATATGCATATTTCCTGTGTTCACTGGTTGCTATGCATCTACGACAATTAACTCATGACCTATATTCATGTGCCACCTTGATGATGAGAGCAATATCTCCGATTAGTGTACTGTTCATTTCTTTCTTTTCCCTATTCACCGTCGTTTTAAGGATCACTCAAGATCAGACAAGGAAGGAATGGCTGAGAGAGAGAGAGAGAGAAAAAGCAGAAAAAGAGAGAGAAAAAAAGCAGAGTAACAAAGAGGTGTAACAACTGGCACAAGATGAGAGGATGAGTTCCCGAGGTGCGAGATGAGAGGGAGAGGAGGGGAGGAGGAGGACAGCATTCGGGCGGTGATGAAGGAGGGGAGTTTTGGAGACAGATGCAGCCGCTGAAGAGGCCAGAGAGAAATAATTGCATTGTCTGAGCAGGTTTCACACACTATTAGCTAAGTGGGCTACATCCTCGGCTTGCTGTTGAAGAGCAGGATGCGCACTTGCTCAGGAGTTTCATAACCGTGTTTACAGGGAGGCATTCCATTTCACGAAGATGAAATGTCAAGTATGATTATAACTGCCAAACAGGAGAATCGCTGATATGAAACCAAAGCAAGAGAATTAAGTTGTTGTTGTGACTGTGAGGTTTAAATTCGGCGTGCGGCAGCCAAACGATCATCTTCCAGTCATGTTGAATGTACTTACTGAGCATGTCTGCAAGTTGAGTGTGACCAGCTCTGGACAGTGAGCCCCAATATGCTTCAGAGCCTCGTCTTCTAGCTGCAGGAGAGATGGACAGAGGAAACAGAGGTAGACATTTACAGAGTGTCATCTGCAATCAAATTACACCAGCAGCCCTATGATCTAACCCACTTCCCTCACTCCATCTCACTGGCTATGTGCCATTTACAAGGTCAAGGACAAGGTATGTAATGTGATTTGATGCGTGCTTTAAAGTAATAATCTGTGACACTTTCATGTAAATAAATGTTTGTTTTGATACTCTATCGCCAATTGATATAACACAGTAGTGAGTCAACCTATACCCACTTCATTACATTTTTTACATTTGCTGTTCTAAACACTCTGTGTCCACCATGGCTGAACAGACAAAGAAAAGAGCGCCACCTACAGAAAGTCAAACTTCATCAACAGAAAATCCAAGGAAAAAGACGTCACCGTAAAGGACACACTGGGAAGTGCAGTGCAAAAACACCACAACAAAGACCGCTTAGCACCAAAAACAAAGCAAAACAAAAGAAAAAACGAGTATTTTGGAGATTACCACTTTAATAGGGTTTTATCTTATCTTTTTTTTTATTGTGTTTTCATTATGCATTTCTAAAGAAAACCCTGTCTACAAACCAAATTTCCCTTAAACATATCCGATACATTTTTCAACTGAATTAAATCATCTCCAAAGCATTAAGCTCCATCCATCTACACCCTCAGCCAGTCCCCATACCTGCGTGCAGCCCTTGAGGAAAAGGCCTTTGAGTCCGGGGCAGGATCGCACCAGGGCCTGGATGCCGTCCTTGGTGACCTGATCACACCAGGAGATGTTGAGCTGCTCCAGCAGGGGACAGCCCTCACTAAGGGGGGGGGGGGGGGGGGGGGGAAGAGGAGAGGAACCAGTTGAGCCGTAACATTCGCCTGTCACACCTGTCAAATTATTCCCTTAACCTGCCCACCATGCATGTGCTCAGCAAAGAGGCAACCATCTGCTACAAGTCAGAGGTGCTTCCTCTTGTGGGAGAAGGCAAGGGAAAGAAGAAGAGGGCAAAAAGAAAGAGAGTATAGGTACTCATCACTACTTGACCCTGCACACCTGAGAGCTTTGAGTGACAGGTTGGTGATTGAGGTACAGGAGGCGAGGTCCAGGTGCTTCAGCTTCGGACAGAACTTGCTGAGGCTATTACATGTGCTGCAAAAGAGACGAGAGACAACAAGAGAGTGACTTTGATGGAGAAACGGCCTTACGACGCATGGGGCAGCCCCGTTACATGAAACAAAACGCACAAACCTGTCAGTGATCTTGGTGCAGCCGTTCAGACTGAGCAGCTCAATGTTCCTGCAGTTCTGGGAGAAAGTCCTACAGAAAGAAAACCAAACAAACACATAAGCACTCACACGTTTGCTTGCAGGTAGGCTCATCCCTCTTTCTACAGGATCTGTCCTTGAGCAAACCCCGCCACAAACTCACCTCAGGGCGCTGTCTCCCACACCCAGGCACCCGCGCAGGCTCAGCTTCCTAAGGAAACCCCCACATCGCTTTGAGATGTTCTCCACCACCCGGCCCTGCAACAAACACCGGACACTCAGCCTGCTGTATTTCCATCTAACAACTAGGGATAAATTACAGTTTAAGGTTGAGGTTAAAAGGTGTGAAGGAGAAAATACAGGAGGAAAGACTGAAGCTACTGGTTCAGAGTAAAGTAGATGAAGGGTCGGATCCGACTAACTCACCTCAATGTCTCTCTGAAAGTCGAAGAGGTCGATCCGTTGCCAGTTGCTGCCATCCAAGGCCAGAACGTTCCAGGACTGAGAGTAGGGAGGGAGAAACAGGTTTAAGATCAATGTTTCCCTCAAACTTTCCACACACACACACAACACACTGAAGCACAGACACACACACACATCTTGTGAACACAGACTCACCCGTGAGACCTGGGCACAGCGACAGAGTGTCACCACATCCAGAAAGGAGAAGATTCTGGAAGACAGACAGGGACGGTTTAGAGACCCTGCTCGCCCCGCTGCCAGCAGCCTCCTCTCTAACACCAGACTCTCTGCCCTCAACTCAACCCTGCCTCTGCCGAACCAGAGCCTCTACACACACACACACACACACAACACAGTGCTGTGAGTGAATCTGCTAATATTGTCTTTGACTGTCAGGCAGGATAGATGTGTTTACCCTGTTCGCAGGAGAGGCCTGTTTACTCAAAGCGGGGTCCTTACGACGAGACGCGCCATCTCCTTTTAAAGAATAGAGCTGGAGACTTCGAAGGAGCCCACAATGCAGCAAAAAAAAAAAAACTGTGTTAGGGCTAAAGCGGGGATGCAGCGAGTCCCGGCACAGACCGCCTGCCCCACAAATCAGGCCGCCGCACCTGGCTGGGCAGCGCAGAGTCAGCAGCCGCAGACCAGGCAGCTCGGTTGGCAAGGCCCCGGCTTGAGTTATGGCCTCCATTTTCTGTTTGCTCAGGGGCTCTTTACTTTTTTTTTTTGTCTTAAATCGATTTGAATGTTTTATAGCCTCAAGCATCTGTTTTTAATTACAGTTTTTGCATGGGGGAGGGCAGAGGAGGGTAAATTTGCAGCATGGTGGTCCGTTGCCTGGTTGGTTTAGTTGACGAATTTGCTAAGGAGAAGTGAATGGCTTTGTCTGTATCTATTGCTCGATGTTTTGTTTACCTCTAAATGTCAATAACGTCAAGTGAGTATATATGATCATGAGCTGCACGGTGTGTGTGGAGGGTGTTTGAAGGGTTGGGGGTGTGTGGGTGTGGGTTGGGCTGGTGGGCTGCAAGGTCATTCGTGCCTTTGTGTGTGTTTGGATGTGCTAATCAGGAGCAGAGGCTGGGTGGGGAGGCAGTTGAGTGCGCAACATGCCATTTTAACTCTCAACAAACCCTGCGGAGACTCTGACTGAAGTGTTTAGAAACATCACTCACCGTAGCAACAGCTCCTTAGGTAGCTTCTTGTTGATGACGGCCTCGTCGCTGTTTGAGAACATCTGAAAAGGGGGCAGAGGATAACGTTAGCCCCCCGCGGGCTGCGTGGTGGGGCCTCCTCCATCCACCACATCACTCAAGGACGGCCCCAGCATATAACCAAGGTTAACCATCATAATCTCATCAGTTGAGATACGTTCAATGTCACGGCTCGGAAAACACAGAGGGTGACGGAGGATGAAGCAGAGGAGGAGAAAGGGTTTTGTGTCTTCTAAGCAAAAATAATAGGACCTTGTACCTCCTCCAGAGCTGCGATGGCCTCTGTTTGCATGCATATTCTTTCCTTATTCAGCTTTATGTTGTTTTTACTCTATTAAATTCGTCCAGTGTCCACATAAGCATGTACTGAGGATGTGTATTGGAGTTAATGGCAATTGTATCTCTTGTGGCTCTCGGAAGAATAGCGGCTGCTTATGCAACAGCTAATGGATTTCCAAATATATAATTGCACGGTCTGTGAACACAAATACTAGCCTATATTCCACGGAAATGCCTCAGCACATCAAGAGACAGTGAATTAGCATTTATAAAGACCCAGCTACTTAGGCGCACACCCACTCAGGACTGCAGGCTTCCCACAGTTTGTGAGGAATCTTACTCAGCTAGATTGTAAAGTTCAATAGGGTGAGACGACGACGGTCTATATGCTAATCTGTGAGCAAATGAAGCAACATCTGGCCCAATCCGTTTTACTCTATGGACGCAGAAAGATAAATCTAATGCGTGGGGGTTTTGCTGTGTCATTAAAAGGAGGAAGGAACATGCTATTCACAAGAGGCAAACATCTGTGTACATGAAATTAGCTATTCCTTATTTGCACTTCCTTACAGATACAAATATGAATCATTCAACAGTAAACTTGATGTTTCTTTACTGACTTTAAGGGAAAGGAATGATTATTAAGTCCAACGGCGGTATATTACATGTCATTTGTTCAAGGGAGGTACATCTTAAAAACATATTCACAGCTTGTACACTTCACCAAGCTGATCCAGCAGTTCTGCAAAACAAACTAACAAGTCTGCCTGTTGAAATTAACGACTGGACTTTTAAAAATACAGCGAGCTCTAGGTCAAAGCCTCTTCTATGTCTCTCTCATACAAATACAAACACCACACACACACACACACACACACACACAAACACACACACAGCTGTCTATGCAGGGGCTGCCTGCCAGCACAGACGTGTAAAATTTTGAGGGAGTAGGAGGGGACAGACATTTCGCATTTGGATTTGGGGCAAATTTACTGTGACAGCTCGCCTTTCAGAGCACTACTCAACCGGCCAAATAATCCAGGGCCATTTCCAAAAGAACCAGATGCGCATGGTCAACGGGCAAACACTGTCCCCTTTTGTAATCTAACATAAAATGAACCTGATGCTGCATGAATGTGAGCATTATGTTTTTCTCCGCTGGTCAGTGATGTAGAGGGAAATAAAGAGATGGGTGAACTGTGACCTCCAGCTGGTGATTATTGTTAAACATCACAAAAATCAATTTATTTATGTTGCCTTAAAAGACCCCATTCCCAGATTAAATTTACATCAGTTTGATACTATTTACTGTATATACTATGAATTTATGTAGGCTAATTTATGTCAGAGCGGTGGGTAAAGTGCGTTTGGGTGAGTTTATCTCTGGTTATAGTTAAGGACCGTAAATCTATGAAATGCCCAAGGGAATCTGTCAGCAATAAATTTAGATTGTGTTGTTGCCTGCAGCTTAAATGGCTACAGCCACCCTGCTAACATCAATACACCCGATTATACACAGCGGAGTGATGACGTCAATCACAACTACAGTTATTATTGACAAATTCCATTAACTGACAAACATAATTATGGGACATTAACGCGTGCCCACTTTCCAGACTGTTGTAGTCTATTGTTGTGGTGCTAATGAACTACAGATCACGTAGGCTATCTACCGCAGAGCTGTGTCAAGCCAGCCAGAATACATAAACACATCTTCCGGTCACGACTTTCAAAATAAAACAGTGTTTGACCAGCATGGGTTTTTGATGGCTGATAACCAACACTTATGTTTTTGCACTGGAGCTCCTAAGAGCTGATGTTTTGTGCCAATATTCTATAGCTTTACATTTGACCAGTTCCATGCCCATCAATCAATCAATCAATCAATCCCAAACATCCTATAACCGTATTCAGGGTTTCCCCCAGAATTTTCTGCATGGTGTAAAAGTCTGAAACAGCATAGACCATGGGACACTAAAACTCACCACTGAAATCCAGGATAATAATAACGTCTATATTCATACTAATTCACATTTGTGTGGAATCCAGTCAAAATGCCATATAGGAATCAATTCATGTTACGGGCTTCCCATGGACAACCAGTGTATCACTGATTAATCATACAATAAAAATGTAATTAAACAAACTGCATCACATTTATCATGTTGGCGGTGAATGACACTGACTGCATGATATCCAATTTTTAAGGCAAATATCGACCGAGATGTCGTCAAATCAATATATTAGTCAAACCCTAATTGCAATACTTGGTGAGTAATAGAATGTTCCAAAATGAATATATACAGAGGAATTTGTAGTAAATAAAAAAAATTGCTGGTTTTTTTTCAAAATGTCCTCTTCACAGCACATGTTCATAGTTATTTAGAAATACATGTCAAAACCTACACAAAGACAGACTCGATCACATAACATCTAGCCAATCAAACAACTTGGAAGGATGACTGCTGTCTTGATAAAGTCAGTTTAAACCCATAGCTGTGGCACAGCTGTCCCTACAGACCACAAAAGAGGAGCTCCATTAACCAAGTGGCAAACTTCACGCTTTTATTTTGAAGGCAAAATCGCCTTACTTCCGCTCGTCACCTGTCTACCTCCCGCTAGCTTGACGCAGCTCCAACCGCAGCTGTCGGGCCAGAAGGTAACGGCCTGAATCTTCTGAGTCGTCAGCTGTTGCAACGTTAAAAATAAATAAAACCACACACAAATCCCACGCTAGCTGGGGATTAAACAACACCGAGTGCTCGCGCTGTAAGGCCAATGTCACGGGGCGGATACATAATGTCTGTTTTCAAGTTTTCACCATAATATTTCACAACGCTGCCTGGCTGCGACACAAAGTTTATTATCCGCTAGTGAACAGCAGCAATGTATGTGCATAGGTTCTCCGCTCAGTTCAGGTTTATAATGTGTGTTGGAGGCTATGCTAGTCCAGTGGAGCCATGGCTGATCCAACACCGGGTCCGTGTAGCAGTCACAGCCCGAGGCCCCCGCAACCGCAGCGGCCATGGACATGCACAACACTCCGCTCATCAGACAGCCCCAGAAAATGACATAAAACCCCATTCCCGAGGATATAGACTCACTTATAAAACACCTATCGCATCGTACTAAAGTGTAGCCAGGAAATACATGTTCATGCCTGATGTTTGAGTGTGTATGAGAGCTGTCTTCGGCGTGCTGTACAGCCTCATTGTCTTTGTTTTGACGGCGCAGGGAGAATCGAGGACAACATTTGAGGACCTTTAAAAACCCCAAAATGTTTCAATACCGAACAGCACGGCAGGCTCAACGCAAAACCCCGACTCGTGTCCTCAACGAAATAACATGCTGTATATTGTTGTTGGGACAAAACAACAGCGTTTGACCTAATCCAAAACACTGACTGCGGAAGCTGCACCAATAGCCGTTTTACACTAAATACAGCGACGGACATCAAGTAGGCCCGCATCCTAACGTTAATAAAAGGTCCGTTGAATGTATGTCAGTCACTGTCAATTATTATACATAGTCAACTCACCTCAAACCGGCTCCGTGAAACACCATTTACCTCCTTCCCCATGTCGGACGGCGGTTTACCGACTCAATGAATCCGCTGTAGGCGCAGTAAAATGTAGATACGGGCCCTCTTCTTGCCGATTCCCCTCCACAACTATCATGCTACCGTCCTCTCGGTAGCTCCAAAGGTGCAATCCCGTTGTTTTTCGGCCTGTAACACAAACGCAAGAGCTCTCTTTTTTTGGGATAAAATATACACCAGCCGACAAGCCAGCTCTCTTATCTGCTCACTTCGCCCTCGCCTCCTCCTCCTCCCCCTGTAGCCTCCCATCCACACAATAGCCCGATAGGATCTGGTAGCCTAAAATGAAGTTGATACGCCTACATCACTTTAAAAATAATATAGCCTAACCAAATTTTTCTGTGGCTATTGTCCAAGCATAAACGACTCTATAACTGCCTGTTGTTTACATAGGCTACTTTTTAGTTGGTCTTATAACAAAAGCTCGTATTGCAGGCCTTGTACAAGTTTAACAGCAAACCTAATATATCAAGAGGGCTGTCAAAAATATAATAAATAGCCTGGGCTACCTGGGCATTCAGGCAGCAGTAAAATCAAAATTAAAGGAATTTATGCACAGATTATGATCGTTTTTGACGCCACCTAAGGAAGACACTCTTAGGATATAATAAGAGATATAGTTTATGCCTATAGACTTTAACAACAAGTGTCCTTTGTGCCTGTCTAATCTATGGTCGGGCTAAACTCCACTTGAAGGCCTGTCATTGAACTGTGGGCCAAACTGTTCATAATTCTGTCAAAATGTAATCGATTTACTACAGAGACCCCCAGATAAGATACTGTGGCCTCCCATGACACACAATCTCCCCACCATCAGCCATTTAAACCCTGTTCTCCATTCTGTGACATTTATTTCCCTCAAACATACATTGTAACTTTTTGTTATTACAGTAGGAAAACGCCACTTCCCGTTTGCCGCTGCCCCCGCCCCCAGCATGGCAACGGATCCAATCAACACGCGCGTCAACGGCGCGTCGTTTCGCGTCATCGTAGCGGGAAACCCACGCTTGTAAACAAGACAAGAATGTCCAAATATCCTCTGGAATGGCGTAATAAAATGTAACTGAACGTGATTTTTTAAATTTTTCTGGCGCAGACACAGAGGCGCATGAAGTAGTGTGTGATAAAACAGTTTCTGTTACACTACTGGCCTGAAAATTCAAATAAGAAAACACAAAAGAATGAATGACAGTGTTTCCCATCGGCCCAATTCCTGTTGCACTGCTTGGACTGTTGCATTGCCTGAGGTGGATTTTAAAATGCTTTTCGATGATAATGCCAACTATTAAAATGCATAAGTAATTTGCACAAAACAAATGCCACTATACATGTAAAATGACTTTGGTGTCTTTATGCTCAGTGTTAAGTTATCTAACAATCTGTGCTATCAATGCGATGGAGATGGAAGGTAGTTTATGTTGGCTACTACAAATAAAACCCTTTTTTTTATTGACAGCCAAGATTTTCATTTGGTAATGAAATGCCAAATGAATGTAAGCTCTCACTGAGAATGTCAATGGTTGGCTCCTTACTTTTCTCTCGTTCTTTTCAGATTTATCAAGATGACTTTCTTGTGTGAAGCAGCCACCAGTTAGTTTGTTTATTTGTTTTAATGGCACAATTGTCTAAAGTTAACATTGAAAGTGCAAACATCCACCACAATATGAATTTCAACATTAATGCAATCATCTTACACACTGTCTTGTATAGCAAATCTATTGATGCGCCACCTTGCCTGCTGCCTCAAAATTAGTAACATTTAAAACTTGCCATGATCCTGATACTCACATTTACTGATGAGGCCGAACCTATATACTTTTGTTTTCATTAATTTTAAACGTTTCAGCTATCCCTAAGGTGACCAACATCTGATATATCTGATTTATCTAATTGTTGAGTGTTTGTATCTGATTTACACTTTTTTCCCTTGCATATCCTCGTGTCATCCTTGTGTACTACATGTTGTTCATCTTTATACAATTCAATATACAAATAATTAAAAAACGTTTCAGCTGAAAACCAGCTAATTCCCCTGACTGGTTTAAACAAATACTTTACTTGTGCAGACTCGTGTGTCACCTTATTAACTTTCCTCCGTGCAGGCCCAGAATACTGCGTCGCTGGCGCGCCACCACGAGTACAGAAGGCGGGTTATCTCTCGTGATAGGACGTTGCTAAGATACGTCGAAGATTGACAGCGTCCCGAGTTTCCGGTTCATTCCACTGTGCGGAAAACCTGCTAGTCACAGGAGCCACAATGGCGTTTGTAGTCTCCTTCAGATAGGGCTGTGGATGTTATTAAATCCACCAGCATCGCCCTAAATATAGGCCTGGTTGATTCCCAGAGCCATTGATAATAAACTGGAACATTTACTGCACACGAATATACTATGATTTCTGATCAATATTGAATTTATAGGGGATACAATTTACATTAAAGGGAACATGTAAACAGTACCAACCGGGTCAAGTTTTCATTTTGTTCGAGAAACAAGAGCGCCTTTTAATGCCGGCCTTTGCTTGTTTCTGAACGCCAAAACCGTAATTCTGTGGAATAAATACACCTTTACTTAACTTGGCACCGGACAAGGACAGCTTTCACAAAGGGACTTTTTTCTTTTTCACGAATCAGCACGCTAGCTGCTCAGCATTAGCTAGCAGAGCTAGCTAAATAGAAACGGAGACGAGACCACAATGCTCCGATGTTTGGTTTGGATCTTTTTCATTCATTGACTAATTCAAAGCACAGACTTTACAGCACTGGAAAACCACCTTGGCATTTTTCTACTTTGACAAACTATGTTGGCGATCTCAATGGAATGAACTGGCGTTAAGGAGGACTGGACGTGAGCGGCCTGGTTTGTTTATTTTGTGTATTTTCTCGTCCCGTTTCTGCTTGTTTGTAACACTTTTTTTTTTGGCATTTTGGAGTACCGTTCTCCCGTGAATGAATTGGCTGGGCCACCGAGGCCCGGTCGCAGGAGAGGTACCGTCGCCGACGTGAGGGATGCCTGGGTCGGACCGACACCATGGGACCAAGAGGAAACAGGAATCGAGCATCAGCGGTGGGCTACAGCAGACCCAGGCCCCGCCTCATACCTCTGCGGGAAGCATGACGAGCAAAGACGACAAGGTGCAGTTAAAATCTTCAATGTCTTCTTCCTCTTCCTCTTCGAGGCGCAAACGGCATAAATCAACCAAACATGGTCGTGAATCCTCGGTGGCAACGGGCCCTGAAGTTTCTACCCTCGGTGATACGGCGCCTCCTGCTGTCAATACGGTGAAGCCTCTGGTGGAGTATGATGATATCAGCTCCGACTCTGACACTTTCTCGGACCCACCTTCCTCCAAACCCTCGGAGCGGGGGACCCGGGACCGGCTGGAGCCCTCCTCAGACTACGACAGGGACGACGTGGGCGACGCCGGAGGCAGAGAGAACAAGGGGCACAGGCACTCTCGAAAAAAGTCCAAGGACCCTAGCAAAGTTAAAGATTCTGGGGATGGGGATCATGGTCACAAGAAAAAGAGTAGCAAGGACCGTGAGAAGGGGAGCTCTGGAAAGAGCAAGGAGAAGGTTGCCTCTGTGGCATCCTCAGTGCAGGGCTCCTCATCCAGGCGCCAGGACCAGCCAGAGGGGGACTCCGGGTCAAAGCGCGGGGAGCTGACGCTCTCCTCCCAGGTACAGCCTGCAGCCAGTGTAGGTAGCACTACTTCCTCCACATCCTCATCTCGCAGCAAGGAGAGCAGCCGCTCAGGGAAGTCTCGCAAAGACAGGCAGCAACGGAGAGAAGGCCGTGGGGAGGGCAGCCGCAGCTCCTCCCAGAGGAGCCGGACAGACAGGAGCCACCGCAAGTCCTCCAAGAGCCACAAGTCCAGCCCCAAGGGCAAGCCTTCAAGCAGGGGGAGCCCCCGCCGGAAGGGCGCAGGCTCTGCCCTGTCCCCCAGTGACAGTCCAGTGGGCAGTGGGTATGGGCAGCAGGGGGAGGACAGCTACCACAGGCGCAGGGTGGCCCAGCAGAGCCCCAGTCCCTACCGCAGCAGGCAGAGATCAGACAGCCCCTATGGCAGCAGACACCGGTCCTCCAGCTACGAGAGGGACAACAGCCCCTACTCACGGAGACGGTCCATCAGCCCATATGGGACCCGCAGGTCCTCCAGCACCAGCCCCATGTCACGGTGAGTATCTAGGATCCCCACTACATACTAGAGGCGTATGTACTGAGAAGTTACACAGCTTAGACTGATAGGGGAGGCCTTGCAGGTCAGAGCCCTTATTGATAATTTAATGGAATAGGTCAACTGATGTGACACCGATTTACCTCTCAAGCAATTACAGTTACTCATTTTTGCATAGTCATGACATGACCAGTCATCCCAGATCAAAACACATGCAAATTTTTATGCCTGTGGTTCCAGATTACCATGTATTGGGCTGTTAAACTATAGATATGAGCAACTTGCAGTGCAAAATTTAAAGTCAGACAGACCTGTTCAACCTGCAGTGATCTCCTCCCTCCAGCTAAACCCTTGGCTGTGAATAGGAAGTTGACTGTAAGAGTCAGGAGAGCACATGGTTCTCCATGTTGAAGCTCCATCCCATAGACCAGAAAATCCTCTGAGGTGCGTTGGAGGTCTGAGTGTCAGGAGAGTAAGAGGTAGTGTCAGGACAGGAGGGTGGTTGCACTGTTTATTCAGCCATTTTATTTTGGCATTGCAAGATATGAGCTAACTTTGAGCTGCGGTTGGTGTGAGGAGCTTGCAGGAGAGGTGTGTCGATAATAAGATAGACACTTGACACCGGGGGGAAGGGCTGTACTGCAAAACCGTGTGAGGTGATACATTTTAATGAAGCTGATGAAGTCGAATTCCGCGGTCTTCACCTGAGTAATGGTTAGATAAGCCTAAATTAATGGAGTCTACAGTTTGAGAACTAAAAAAAGGAAATGAGACAGGGAACAGGTTATTGTGTCACCCCAATTCACTCTAGTGTTGGATCCAAACTGTCTTTTGGTTTTGAGAGCAACAGTTGTCTCTCTGTTGGCCTACTTCACTCTATGTTAAATGCTGATTCATTCCCAACCATAAGGCCTGAATGGTTTTGCTTTCATTATAATATGATCAAGAGACATTTTATCTTGTGGTGGAAGAGGTTGTTTCAGCTTACTACCCACTATGCACTAAATCTGTTATTCCCTTTTAAAGCATTGTCAAAGCCCACATACACTCTCTGCTGTTTTCTACTGACTGCTCACTTCAAGAAGAGGCAATAGGAATTGAAATGATGTTCTTATTGTTATTATTTTTGTAGACGATCGGGCCGCTCCAGGAGTCGCTCCCCCCTGCTGTACTCCTCTTCCCGTCGCTCCTCCTCTCGTTCTCGTAACAAGAGACACACTTCCTCCGGAGGGGCAGGAGGCAGCTCCCATAGCAGCCGACCAACCAGCCGCTCCCCTCCTTCCTCCTCCCGTCTGCCACTCAACTCCAGCTTGGGAGCAGAGCTGAGCCGCAGGAAGAAGGAGCGCCAGGCTGCTGTGGCGGCTGTGGCGGCCGCTCGTGGCAGCAGCGGCGCTTCACCTCCTCCGTCGGCGCGCAAAACCACAGGCTCCTCCGCCTCGTCTCGGCCGGCTAAAGCCGAGGCTCCGCAGCCGGAGAGAGACTCGGGGGCGGCAGCTGAGCCTCAGCCCCCGCCCTCGATGCATTTACCCCAGGACACTCCCAGTGGCGAAGATCAGGGTATTGCACCTCCACCATCCTCTTCCTCCTCCTCTCCTGCACCTCCTCTGCCGCAGACCTCTCCCCCTCTGCCACCCGGTCCGGTCACCCAGGCTCCACCACCTCCACCTCTGTCAGAAGCAGGTTTTCAACCTCTTACGGTCCTGTCAGTCACATCCCAGCCCAAATCTCCGGCTCCTCTTCCCACACGTAGCCCGGTCCGCCAGACCCCACTCCACAAGACCTCCACCCTGCCCCTGCTGCCTCTACCACCCATGCTGCTGGGAGACGCTCAGGACAGGTGAGACACCTCAACACCTACACACGTCACACTGCACACTAGCCCCAACACATGTCGATCACTTGTATGGAGAAAACATCACACTAAACTCCATCTCTAAGATGTATTGCCCTATTTATCGTTATGTTACATACCTCATAGAACATCACTCAAGTCATCACCTGTTTTAAATTGTTATGATCAGGTAAATTCTGTATACTAATGCCTTACCATGCAGTTCGTATTTTAATAAGATCTCAACTTTTATTTTGTTATTCCTTTTTATTTGAATTTCCCAACTTCCAGCTCACTAAACGAAACAATGTTCACCCCCAGTCAATGAGGTTATCAAGTGAAAATTATTACTTCAAAAACAAAAACATTGTCTGACAAAGTCTGCACTTGTGGATATTTTTTCTTACCAAGGCTTCAAAGCTTCTAACTAGCCTTCATATAAGGAGTTTACTACTGACCATGTGAGGCAGTATTGGCACATTTCTCCTCTAACATTCAAAACATTTACAAAAGTCAAGATTTTTTTTGACATACAAGCTGCTGGGTGGATCATTTGTAAGCCAATCTACGGATCGATCTTTGGACGATTTGGAAAATGTCTTGAGTGATGTTCTACGAGGTTTATAACATATGCAGATTAAAAAAAAGACTACATTAACAAGAGAGAATGGTGCACATTTGGATTGAGTGCAAATACAATGGCTGCTTCTGTTCTGTTTCTTAACAAATGCTTTTTCTTTAAAACTCAGTCCAAAGAAGTCCACCCCTCCTCAGAGGCAGTCCAGGAAGGAGAAGGAAGTGCGCAGCCGGCCGTCACTAATCGACCTCCCCTTGCCCCCCACCCTGGCTGGAGGCGACGCCTCGCCCCCGCAGTCCCCCATCCGCCAGCCTCCTCCGCTGCCCCAGCCGGCCCTTAAGAAGAGACCAAAGTCAGTGTCTTTTATTACTCACCCAACTCTAATCTGCCTTTCTTAATCCCACTGTAAATCTAATCTGTTTTTGTCCACCACTTTTTGATGGTTTCTAGGTTTTGCTGCCCACGATATGGTGAGCGCAAACAGACCCAGAGTGACTGGGGAAAACGCTGTGTAGATAAATTTGACATAATCGGCATCATAGGGGAGGGCACCTATGGCCAAGTGTACAAGGCCAAGGACAAAGACACTGGTGAGAATATGAGCTGGACTCAAGTCAATGTACTGCCTACATGTAGTTTGTTTTATATTGGAATAAGGGGAGAAGACACCCTAAATGTGACCTGGTTCTGAATACTCTCTCTACCTGTACCAGGTGAGCTGGTGGCTCTGAAGAAGGTGCGTTTGGACAATGAAAAGGAAGGTTTTCCCATCACGGCCATCAGAGAGATCAAGATCCTGCGACAGCTCAACCATCGCAGCGTTGTCAACATGAAGGAGATCGTCACTGACAAGCAGGACGCGCTCGACTTCAAAAAGGACAAAGGTAAGGCAAGATATGTATGAGTTTGTGCGAGAGTGTGTGTGAGACTGGGATAGTGATTGTACATTGTCTAATCCAGGGAAACCTGGATTTTTCAGGAACACCTGCTTCACATTTAACCAGTTCCACGCTTTCACAAGTGTGTTTCCCAGTAAAACCACAGTGTTTTGCTGTTAGCCACTGAGCAGCTACAGTGTAGCAGTTTGAAGGACAGTTCCTGTGTGATTTGAGTCTTTGACTATTTTTTACATTTTCCATCCCTTTAATGTTAATTGTGACAGTTTTTACATGCATGTGCCATGATTAAATATATTTTAAAGCAGTTTTCCATTCCTCTCGGGCTCATTCACTCCCATTCAATTCCAAACAGCATAGGAAACAACTCATCGTATTGGATGTGTTCCTTCCTTACATGAAATAAATTAGCTTGCTGCATGTATTACATTTTGCATTATCTGCATTTTCGTCGAAGTCATGTAAAATCTACACATGCGGTTGACGTACAAGGTATCAATGTGACGTTGCATTTCACAGTTGCATTTCAGTGGGTCCTGGCAGTTGATTAAAAGTGTATATTGTAATGCTCAATTCATTTCAGTTGTTTTACGTGGGTGACTGAAAATATACTTTTAGGATTCGCTAAGTGGATTCAAAACTCAAGCTTATTATTATTATTATTATTATTATTATTATTATTCGGTACCGGTTCTCGATACCCAACCCTACTGACAACTGCATTTTGCCAATTTGCATCAGAACACTGTAAATTACATTTTGAAAGAAGTTGCAGTCATCGTTTCAAATTAATGCACGCATTGAGGATAGCCGAGACAGGAAGGCGTTCTTACTTCTGCTTTCTGCTTCTCTGATTAAAACAACCAATAGCTAATGTTCTCTGCGGTTATGTTAGGACCCGCCTTCTGTCAGTCACAACACATTCAAGCCAACAGACATACCAAAGCAAGACGCTTTTGCCAGCTGTTGTCCGTAAAATTAAACAGAAAATGAAACTTGATTTTATACAATTACGGCTTACAATTGGTGGCCTTAAGTGGGAGTACCTTGTAATATTTAGACAGCGCTTCTTACTTTTAAAGAGAATGGAAAGCCACACACTTGTCATGTGCTCCAAGGATACCATTTATTTTGAACCACCATTTCGGCACACAGTCAGGCTGCCCTGACGAAGGCAAAACGTTGGTTCAACATAAATGATGTCCTTGGAGCAGATGATGAGTGTGCGGCTTTGCATTCTCTTTTTATGAGTTGATCACCGTCAGCCAGCACCTCCGAAGAATACTGGGGAGGTGAATACTCCTCCTTCTCTTCTTAAGATGAGGGAAAAATAGCAAACATAACATGATAAAAGCACTTGAAAATGGTCTACGATGTAAAACAGTAAGGGAATGCAGGAAATGAGCAGAAACACTAGTTGTCATTCACTTTCCTCACCCAGATTTTCCCCAGTTGACGGGGGATTCAAACACGGTAACCTCCTCTAACCTCCAGGCTAAGCTGTGTGTGTGTGTGTGTGAATGCATTTTGTTTATGACAACATCTTCCCTGTGTGTTCAGGTGCATTTTACCTGGTGTTTGAGTACATGGACCATGACCTGATGGGCCTGCTGGAGTCGGGCCTGGTCCAGTTCTCCCATGAGCACATCCGCAGCTTCATGCGCCAGCTGATGGAGGGTCTGGACTACTGCCACAAAAAGAACTTCCTGCACAGAGACATCAAATGCTCCAACATACTGCTCAACAACAGGTAGGGTACAAGACACTGACACCAGGAATAAAGTGCAGCAGCGTCATATATGAAGAGAGTGATTTCTACTCTGGTTGTATCCGCAGCTGGGGATGCTCCGATCCGATATCCAGTATTGGAATACGATCCGATCCTTGAGAAGTTTTTTTAAATTGACGTAAAAAAGTATTTGCCGTAAGCAAGCGTCATCTACTGCTTACAGCAGCGCGCCACATGGTTTGAAAGCAGCTGGGTACACACACAACAGCTAATTGTAATGTTTGCAATGCGAGTGGCAGCAGAAAAGCTAATTACAATACAACTAATATAATCAGGCACTTGAAGAAACACCATTTGAGTGCAATGAGTTCTCATGGATAGTAAAAGTAGAAATCTGCACCGAAGATGAAAACATTAGAGAAAGCACTGGAAAAAAACAAGATAAACTACCCTGCTATAGAAATGGAGTAATTGGAGAAATCGTGAGTTCAGACGTCTGCCCCATGTCACTGCTCAGTTTGAACGTGCACTGGAATGATTTGTGCTCTACTTTACTAAGTGCAGTGTAAAAAGAAACATTTTTCAATTAATTACAAAACTACTGCATTGTTGCTCAGTATCAGCAGATACTCAGTATCAGATTGGGTTGCAAATGCAATTTAAATTTAGTCGAAATACCTGCCTGGCGAAGTTAAACAATGGACTGAGCTGGATTTTGAGGTTTAGATAGTGTCTAGTATTGTGTAATTAGTGTTGCCAGAGTATGCTTTCTCATGCTCCATGGTACTGGACTGTCTCCTAATCTCAGATTTTTGCGATGTGTGTTTGTTTGTACAGTGGTCAGATCAAACTGGCTGACTTTGGTTTGGCCCGACTCTACAATTCAGAGGAAAGGTAAGATAAGAATGTCTGTCATCTACATATTTGTATTTTTGCAGTGGATGGGGAACACAGCCGCTTGATTCTATATAGAGAATTTCAGATTTGAGCTCAATGTACAGTTGAATGTGGTCTCTGTGATGGTTGGTGAGGTAGTTAAACATTACCATGAGCTTGCATTTGCCTCCACTAGATAGTGCTGTCTGTCGCTTTGTACTCCCTCTCACTGAAAGCTGAAGTGTTGATGTTTGGGCACTGGGGGGCATAGATGCTCTGTGAAGGTGTGCTGAGTCTCTCTGCCCTCTCTCTTTCCTTGCCCCTCAGTCGGCCGTACACTAATAAAGTAATCACTCTATGGTACCGCCCACCTGAGCTCCTGTTGGGAGAAGAGAGGTACTCTCCAGCCATCGATGTATGGAGCTGTGGGTGAGTATGACCCTCACAGTCATGGCAGCACATTTGCATATTCATCCGTTTTACCTTCTTTTATTCATATTACTTTTATGCACTCTATAACTTTCTTCTTCTCATGTAACGTAGACTCACTGTGTTGCAAACAGAACACAGGAAAGTAGCCTGCTCAATGAACTAGATTATGAGAAAACATCAGAGCTGCTTTGTGTTGTTTTTAAGAAGTGATCCACAAACTAGAGGTGTTTATACCAGAGTACAAACATGCCTACTCAATAGCCTCTCACTAGATGAAAGCTTCCCCACCCACAGTGGTTTGAAAGTCGCTGCAAAGAACCATTACCCTGGTTATTTGTTTTTATGGAAAGGGAGGAAATCTAACTTTTCACTTCTATAAAAAAAAATTACACATGTATTGGAAGTAAATATGTTTTTACTTGCAAAAGGTGTTGGCAACATCATGAGAAGACTGGATGTTTGTAACATTAGTCCCATGGTACCGTGGGCATCTAGAGGCAGTAAAAGTCTAATTTATACTTATGAATCTTCACACCTCAGCCACAAACTTTCACACATCTTCCACAATCCTCTTCTTGTTGTATTCTGTTGACTTTATGTTTGATTACTCATGCCAACATCTGAGGAACAATGTTCTCTTTTTTGGATGTATACTGTTGGAAATACATGTACTTACTAAATGGTAGGATTGTTTTGGTCACAATTCACAACCCTGTCTGATATGGTTTATGGCAGATATTTGCACTTTTATAATGTGTTTTTAAATTGTTTTTAGCTAGCTAACAGTAGCTTGCACTACCACAAATACACTCCGGGACTGTACTTGTTTGTACAGTGGTTAATGACACCTATCCAGTTGTGTATGTCCTTGTTGTTACTAACTACCTGTACCCATTGCCTGTCGTGGCTCAGGTGCATTCTGGGAGAGCTTTTCACCAAGAAGCCCATCTTCCAGGCCAATCAGGAGCTCCTGCAGCTGGAGCTCATCAGGTACGCCGCTCTTCCCTGAACACAACCCCTCCAATAAAAACCTCTGCTGCAAGGTTCACACCTCCATTCCTCTCTTTCTCCCCGCCCTGACTTTGTCTCTACTTCTGTCCTTCTGCATAGCCGTCTGTGTGGGAGTCCCTGCCCTGCCGCCTGGCCTGACGTCATTAAACTTCCCCTCTTCAACACCATGAAACCCAAGAAGCAGTACCGCCGACGGCTGCGGGAGGAGTTTGCCTTGTATGTAGCTCTACTGCGCCGTTCCCAATCCTGCGCTGTAGCCGCGATCTAACCTTTTCGTCCGTTTCTGGTGTTGAAAAATCTCGTTCTCTCTCCCTCTACTCAGTTTGCCTAGTCATGCTCTGGACTTGCTGGACCGCATGCTGACCCTTGACCCCGCACGGCGCTGCACATCGGAGCAGGCTCTCAACAGTGACTTCCTGTGTGATGTGGAGCCCAGCAAGATGCCGCCGCCCGAGTCAGTAGCCACACGGCCTCGGCTTCCACCTGCCGCATCACCAGAATATCAATCTGTCCACTTCATTACTCTCATTCACCTGTTCTTGTATCTCATAAATTCACATTTTCTCATTTATTATGTGTTGTGTATAACTGTATTATTTAGAAAGAATGCAGATTTTCATACTGCATATAGTTATATTTGTGTATTTTCAAATTTAAAATGAAATACAAAGTTTTCATTCCTTTTTTGTCTTCTTTCTCTGTTATACTGCTGTTATTTGCACATCCTGCATAATTCATATATTTTCATACTTTTCATTCATATAGTTCTACTTTATATATTGTAGTGTTGTAGTTGTCGGTTGCTCTATATTTAATTTGGTCTATTCTTACTTATATTCTATTTTTCTTTGCTGTATCCCGTTACTAGCAACCCAATTTCCCCGTGTGGATCATTAAAGTTTAATCTTAGGCTTGTTTTACTTCTCTACTGCTCTGTTCGATGTTTCTGTTTTTATCACTGTGCCCTTTATCTGTTATTTTTTGTGTATCTGCCCTCTGTCTCCAGTCTCCCTCACCACCAGGACTGCCACGAGCTGTGGAGTAAGAAGAGACGGCGTGCACGTCAGAGCGGGCTGCCCGAGGATGTGCCTGTGCCCAAAGTGCCCCGTAAGGACCCGACAGGGACCTCTAGTGGAGAGAACAGTCGGCCTCAAGCCAGCCCAGCCGGAGCCCCGCCCCCTCCGCCTGGAAGACCGCCCTCCGCAGCTATCTCAGCCAATGAGCTGTCAGGTAACAGCTGCCACTCACAAGCATTTAACTGCAACAGCCTTGGACAGTAGATATCCTTTGTATCGGAGACACAACAATCCTGCATTGTTTCACGGTGTCTACAATCATGGAAAACCTGGAAAAGTGGAATATGCCTTTGTAGGCAGATTTAGGTAACTTTGATGGAATGATAACCCAAATAAAAATGTGTTAATTACACTGATACAGAATTTTCTGATTTATCTCCTAGTATTAGTTTGTTTCCAAAGCAAAACCAAATAATGTAAACACAGCTGCTGACAAAGTTGCGCTGCATGTCATCAAAAAGGAATTTGATCAGGGAAAAATGTATAGGAGCCTTTTTGCTTGCACAGTATACCATTTAGCACACCTACTGGTTGTGACTGTGGTTTTGTGTGTGTGTGTGTGTTCAGGCCTGGGAGCTGCAGCAGAGCAGTTGAATCAGACCGAGCTGGCTGTGCTGCTGAACCTGCTCCAGGGGCAGACGGACCTCAGTCTGCCCCAGGTGGCTCAGCTCCTGAACGTCTCCAACCCAGAGAGCCTCAGCCAGTCTCTGTCCGCCCTCAACGAGGCCTCCCACCACCAGGGGGCTCCAGAGGACCAGGCCCCGTGTGCCGCCCGGTCCCAGCCCCCGGAGCCGCCTCCCGAACCCCAGGAGCTGTCGCCGGCGTCCGGAGACCCGCCCCTCAGCCAGGAAGACCAGGCCAACCTGCTGGCTCTCTTACTGGGCCATATCATCAAGCCGCAGGCCGAGGGGGCGGAGCAAGGCGACGAGAGCAATGGCGTCCAGTCAGAGGAGGCAGTAACGCGCGGTTCGTCCGCCTCCACTGCCGACCGCAAGGGCAAGTCTGGGTTTAGTCTCTAGGGGGTGGAAACGGAGGGGCACCAGGGTCAGGTGGAAATCACTGGGGACTGGAAGAAATGGGCAGAGGAGGGCAGAGAACAAGCAGAAGTCAATTGAGTTTTCGGTAATGAAGATTCCTTTACACTCTATAAAATACATTACATCTTAAACTACCTGATGAAATTAACAAAATGATCAATTAACCAAATGAGCAAGCCATGATACATTTAGGAACATTAGTTTTAGTCCTTAGGTTGATTTGTTGAGTGATCGGTCCCATCATGCGACCCCCTTCCTTTTCCCTGACAGTCCTGAAACACACATACTCCCCCCCCATCCCTCTACCCATCTCCCTCCACAGAGGCGCCTATTACCGCCTCGCACATACCGGAAACACGTAAAGCTGGCAAGTCCTCAAGATGTCCGACTAGTGTTTGTCTTCATGTGACCCTGGTAACCGGGAAAAGGCTCGGTGCACATGGACATCTCCCACTGGTGTACGGAATAAACCAGGAGAAAGCGTAGTGTTATTAATATTTAGGGTGAAAAGAAAGGTTCACACTGTACTGTTCCCTCTCTCCACTTCTCCCTCCCTCTTCCTGTTTCTTTCTCACAGTCTTTGTTTCTGTATCTTTCTCATTCCCACACGTGTCTCTTCCTCACTTCATTTCATTATAAAGCAGGTGTCATGGATTCTTCACAGGAAACAATGTTGCTTTAAAACGGTCTGTAATGTCAGCGTTTTTATGAAGAAAGTCTAATAAATTATCAACTGAAAATAAATGTTTTGAATCTTTAGACTTCACCTGCATGTGTTTCTTTTAACTTTGGTTTGTCACACATCTTTTGTTTTTGGTTTTTAAACTGTTCACACTGAATCAGATATTAGTTGATACGTGTAACCAGTAAGCTGAATAAAACTATTTGCCATGCTGCTGGCGCTGGAATGGTAACAGTCCTGTTTCCTTAAACAATCTCCGGTTATTTATCTTGGCAGCAGTGACATCGTACTGTCAAGGCCTCTTAAAGCTTTGTGGCCTCGGTTTGCCTCGCACTGCTGTAAACTGGGGAGATGTCAGACTAACCTGGTGTAATAATTTTAGTCCAATCCCTTAATAATATTTATAATTCTCCTACATAAGTCACCCTCTCTGTTCATCCAGCTGAACATGCCCTTCCCAACGTTTTCTCACCCAGTTTCCTCTGTGTCTTTTCAGTTTGAGGAAGTTACTTGGGAAAAAAAAAGAAAAGGTCTGCATCTGTTGTGCATACATTAATGCCTCTAGTTTTTTTTTACATTGCATATTAGAGTCCTATTGCACCCATAAATTAAACATGGTCCTGCCTGAACTAAATGCTTTTAGTGTGTGATAAACATTCTTTGTCATTTATGACTATGTTCACCGTAAAGTAAAAGCAATGCAAAAGTTGGTGTTCTTCCCACTTTTTGAGGTTATTTACTGTACTTGGATAGGTGCATGATATGGGAGGCTTGTCACACCCCAAATGTATCATTGTTTTAAGGTCTGAAGTATAAATAACATTGAGTTTACACAAAAACAAAGGGATAACAGTATGCATGTACTGTATCCACACAAAGCTTCTTAGATTTCTAAAATTGCCCACTGATTTCTTTCCAATAATCGTAACAGATACTCTTCAGTAAGCTCTTATAATGGTACTGAAATTTACTTTATGTGAAGATGCAACTTATAGGATGCTCTGCCCTCCCTCTTGTGGTGAAGGTAGGAATGTTGACAATGTGCAACCCATTTGCTCACAATGAGATTTCCACTTTTTTCAATTACATTTTACATCAGATGACCTATAAAAGATGCCAGATGAGACGATGGTTTATTGTGTCGATCTATTTGTTTGCAGTGAAACGCTGTGTGCCACATTTGCCGTGATGCCTAATCTGCTGTCTTGTGTCCTTTTTTGACCCTGTTCAGATGGTGCAATGCCAAAAAGGAAACAGCTTGGGGCCAACCAGGTGTCTTCATCTGCCGAGCAGCGCCCTCCCTCTCCGCCTGGGCCTCCTCCGTCAGCCCTCCTCCTCGGACACGGTCAGCAGGCCGGCTCTGAAACCCAACCCGGCCAGGACATCAGCCCCGCCGTGGCGGCCGCCTTGCTGCAGCTCATCTCCCAGCAGGACTCAGATGCCGGGGCTCCTCAGCGCAGCAAGGACCCCTCTCCAGCCGTGGACACGCCGGCCCGCGGACAGCCGCCCCCGCCCTGGGTGGCAGACTCTCCCCCGAAACCCTCTACTGCAGCTGAGGCCCCAGCAGGACTGGTGACTGCCGCTCCTGCCACCGCAGCACAATTCCCCAAGGACCAGGACCTCCGCTTTGCCCACGGAGCCGCCCGCTGATCCTGGATCCCCCAAGAGAGAGAGAGAGAGATCTGGGTATCGCAGGACAGCGCCAGCAAACCTCGCCTGCAGGGAACGGCTGAGGAAGAAGGAAGAGGGACACCTACAGATTATGACTTGATGGACCATCTCTAAGTGAAAAAGCTTCTAAGTAGGTTGTGAATGTTGAATGAGAGATTATGGAAAGGATTGTGTCTTTGTGATGGATTGAAACAAAGAGGTCATGGGCGTTCTGAGGTATGGTACTGAACATCACTGCCCTCTGAACAAACCGTCATGTAGAGTTTTGGTGAGAGTTGTGGACTTGAGGTTGGGCTGACCTTATACAATCCAGTAACGGACCGTTACCACCTGCTGCCCCTCGCTCTCTCCCGTCCACTGAAGGTCCTGACTTGAATGAAGTTGGAAGTTGTTTCCAAAGTGAGTGCCACACATGAACTACGATCAGCTGTGATTTAGTTTTATTGTTTCGTTTTTGTTTTTTTTTTGTTTTTTTTTTTCAAATCAAATGATTGTTGCGTCTACTGCAGTGCCCACTAATGAATAGGATATCGGTGTGTTGGAGAATCAAATCACTGTCCTCCACGTGTGCGTAATTGGCTGGGATGGAGTGGTGTCTGTGACGATGCAGTTTAAAGACATGCTGAAGCACTGGTATTGAGTAGACATGAGGCAATGAGGGCACTGATCAAAACACTGGAGGACAGAATGAATTTTCTGTTGAACCCAATATGCTGTCCCCTATTTTCAGCCTTGTGCCTCCTTTGTGACCTTAGCGACCCCTGAATGATCTTGGCCTATTGCAGAAGTGTGGGTTCAGTTTTCTGCTTTGGATGGCACATGCAACAGTGTACAACTCCGGGACTCTAGTTTTCCCTTCGTCTATAGCCAAAGGCTGTTCTATATTATAACCTGTCATCAAACCCAACTTGCACATCTATGTATGACATGCCGACCGGTTAATTTTACTTCCTTTCACTTGCGGCTAACCCTCTGTGTAGTAACAAGCCTAAGCCTGTAGCCCTCATGTTCCTGTCTCTCAGCTATGGATTAAACCACCGCATCGTGATGGGAGCGCTCCATAGTACATACACTACTCTGCTAGTCAAAGCTTAAAGCCAGACGCACATGTGCACACACAGACACATAGACCTCTAAAGCTTTTCCTGGTGGGTGCTGAAAGCCTGGTCTGACATGTCTGCCCTCTGCCTCCCTGCCAACCTGTGCAGCAAAAGCTTTTTTGTGCGATTATTTTCTACATAAAGAAAAAAAGATACACGCTTAAAAAAACAATGGTCCGTGGTTCTGTTTCCATTTTTTGCTTTGGGAAAGAATAGGGAGGAGCGACATGATCGGGTTTCATGTGTCTGTAAAAAAAAAAAAAAAAAAAAAAAGATATTTTGTAATATGTGTTTTCTTGGTTCAGTTTATTAAAGGAAGTCATGCGACCAGTTGAATCGTCTCTCCTGCCGTTTCAGTAAAAATATTTCTCTGACCGGCCACTAGATGGCAGGCATTCACTCAAATGCCGTAGCTCCGTCTGCAGTGAGTCCACACAGTCATGCCTCCACAAAGCCAGGTCAAAGTTGAGAATTGCAATGTAGGCCAAGTCACCCAGTGGTTTCTCCCCATGTCTCTCATTGTTTTTATGATCTGGAAATTCATGTTAGCTTATTTTCATTCTATAGCCTACTTAACCTGGGAGCAGATACAAAACTACAAGCAAGGAAAGTAATAGATCTCATAGAGATTGGAGAATTGCAAGTGAAGTGACAGTTTCATAGTGCCAATTATAGCAGAAGATAAATGAAAGACGTACATAGTTAGACGTTTGACATGAAAATTATTCAACAAGCTAGTCTGCTGATTTTATTAGAGTTTAAAAGCCATTTGTCTGTGTCACTCACTCAGGTCTGTTCTCCATGTTGGAGAGTTCAGCCAGGCTTAGTGTCGCCCTGGCTGTAGGTGATTTATTTACCTGTCATTTGATGGCAGGCCTACAGTTAAACCTTTCCTTAGCCGTAATGGTTTTTCATAATTCAAGCCAAACTAGACTTTTTATAGGTCTGTGAACAAGGCCTACACATGTTCTCAGTGTTGATGTTGATATGAAATCCACATTTAAGAAATGATGATTCCTATTTGTGCATCATGTTTTCTCCTCTGTCCTCTGGATTCCTTCTCATCTCATCCCCGTTGTTTTCTCTCTTTAACAGACACATGTAGTCTATTCCTGCCACCGTGGTCTGAGGTGATCAGTGTCTGCTGTTGTCACGATGTAAGTTTGGACACAAGTAAACTAAGTTTTCAAAGAACACTTGGTTCTAATCTTGTTTAACAGACGTAACAGATTTAATTTTCACTGTGAAATGCAGTAGGCTGGAGTCTGTAATTTCCCCTACGCTGCCTAATGTGTCAATTATATGAGTTTGACCTAGCCAAACAACGATGTGAAGTGCTCTCTGCACATCAATCTTATTTATGATGTGTGTTGATTCCTGCACCACTGTGCCGCCCTCGGCTTGATCTCTTTATGAAGATCTTGACAAGCAGACAAGAACCATAAACTGCAGATTGGCCAAGCCTGTAAGGTTCATGCAGACTGCTTGTGTGTGCATGTTTGCCTGTCTCTCTGTGTGTGTGTGTGTGTGTGTGTACAGTATGTGTGTGTGTGTGTGTGCTGGGATTGGCCTCATGCATACCCAGACCAGTCTCTCACTTGGCAGGCGTACAGAGCCGCTTACCCCCCTGGCCCACCAAGCAGACACTAGCCCAGCTGAGCCCTCTGGGTGAGAGATCCTTTTAGAGTGGAGGCAGTGGGAGGCTCACCTGCCCTCTAGCACAGACCCAGTGTGAGTGAGACGAGACGGTGCACTGTGTGTGTGTGTGTGTGTGTGTGTGTGTGTGTGTGTGTGTGGGGTGAATGAGAGTGTGTACGTGTATGTTTCTGTCTGATGCTTTTGCCCATCGGGACTCCAAATAATAGTGAATGTGCCCGCAGGGAGTTTCCACAGGAGAAGTAGTGGGCAATGCCAGTGCCAAGTCACAGAGACTAGACGAATAAATCAAGGCTGAGGAGTGAAGGGAGGGAGGTGCAGCAGGCTCCGCCATCAATCAGAAAGGCACCTTATGGGGGAGTGCCCATAAACGTGCCATGCTGCCAGTCTGGAGCGGCGCTCTCCATGGCAGAGACAGGAAACAACAGCGAGGAGCCTCCATTTTGAATTCTGTCGCTTCACTGTGAGCTGCGTTGTCTCTGGTTGGTTTGGAGAACAATGGCGGGTTGATTGACAGTCAGTTTTAGTCAATCAATTTACAAAACTTAATTTATGAAATTATTTTTTTGTGTGGCTGTGGTTGGTCCCATTCTCTCTGTCCCATTTGCAGCTGTTTTTTGTAACTGATTGTTAGGGCTAAGGTTAGGAATCTATTTCATACTTTAAGTTTCAGAGAGCTCTGCCTTTGAGAGGACTCCGGTAGTTTAATTAGTTGGTGTTGAAGATGCAGTAGATCATTTTTGTCCATTAGGTGAAAACTGGCAGCCTAGAGCAAAAAGTGCATCCCCAGAAATGATGTACAGTGACAAACACAGCATCCACAATGCCACACATCTGCCTGGATGGTTCCAAAGAGCATTTAAAGTCAAAATGAAACAGCAGTTTGAGAGCATCTTGCTTCCCTAATGTGATGTATTTCCTGTTGAAACAGGATATTGGGAGGGGGATCATTCAAAAGTGTAAACCAATGGGAGATCAGTTAGGGAGAGAAAGGCAGCTTTATTTGTTGGGAGGGGCGGAGGGGTGGGATTGTTCAAAAATCTGTGATGGGTTTATTGGTTGGAATTTTTATTTACGCCTCCTTGGTACATAAAAGTACAACGTATGAGATTTTTGTAGAATAAAATAAATTAATATGCCAATACATTTTTGGGCATAATTTGTTAAATAGGTGTATGGTATGATAGAATTAGCTAAAAAGGCGGAAAAGTCATTTTTCATTTCAGTGTGACTTTATTATTGTGAGTGTGTGTCTGTCAGCTGAGTCATACTCCAGCCACCAGCCAAATGCTGATACATGTTTACCCATGCAGCCTGGTGAGTTTGTCTGTTCTACCACTTTATCCAGCAGCCAATCATGATTTTGGAGTGTTGTTCTCTTCTAAAAAAAAAAATCTATAGGTGGCTGGTAAAGCTGTGAAAGTGGCTAGTGAATTATCAGATGCCAGTTCTCTGCCCTGGTTGTAACCTGCAAGGCCTCGGTCAAGACGTAACGCTAAGCTGAAACTCGCTTGGCCGCAATTTTCATCATCATTTTTCAACTTGCCACTGGAAAACAACGAAGGAATCCATCTAAAATGTCTGGCAACTAATCTCTCTCAGTTGGTGCTACATTTTAATTTGGCACCGGCCGTAGAGTAGCATTGCCTGAGAAGATGGCTCAGTCTGGAGGCAAGGAGAGGCAAGCAGGCAGGGATGAGGAGAGGAAGAGAGTGATGGACAAGGGAAGGAGGAGAGGATAAGCACCAGAGTGGCTCTTGAGAAAAAAGTAAGCAATCCCGTGCTATGTTTCCATTTTTGAGTAGATCACACTTTGAATTACATCATACACATATTTATACAGTGTTTAGATACAGCCTACTGGGTGCCTTGTCACTTAGCTTTACAAATATTTGCAGAGTGTGTGAGATGTAAATGATGCAGGCTTCTCCAGACTAAAGATATGGATACTGAAATACTGCTGGAATACTGAATAAATACACAGTCATCTGATAATGCTTTTACTAGTCACTGATTCATCTCTAGATGGAATTTAAATGTAAAGAAATGGGATATAGATCTGTAAAAGTCTCCTACTAGATCTTTAAAATAAGTTAATATCATTTACTCCAAGTGTGTGTGTGTGTGTGTGTGTGTGTGTGTGTGTGTCACCTCCTGCGTGCAGTGTGAGTCTAGGCTGCTGCTGTCTCTCTGAGCCATGCTATGGTTTGATGTTGAGTTTGATGACTGAGGCTCTTTGATCAGTGGCTATGTGTAAACTCAGGGAGGGGAGACAGGGACCCCCGTGGCCCCACTTCTAAGACGCACCACACACACACACACACACACACAGTGATCAGCGAAGGACAGCTAACACAAAGCAGGAGTTGTATTCTAACTGCGTAAAACGTTACATCAACAGATTTGGAAAATAAGTGGATATTTACGCCCCGCCGCTCTCTTAGTCAAGCCGGTTATAAACACTGAAAAACATTTGAATTATTATGAATACAACTTGACTAGTGAGAGAGTTACGCCGTCTTCATCGGATCCCTCCTTTGTCTTCTTTCAAACAAAATTTAATATCAGTCGTTTAGTTTATGGCTACATTTTTATTTATGTGATATTTCAAACATTGACTTTATTCCAGCAGTGATATATGGTTTACTGCTGCAACAGCGTTCTTTATTGATGCCATAACGCTTTCTCCAGTTCCCCTCGGTTTATAGTTTCGAGGGAAACTGCTGCCACATTTTAGCAGGTTCTCGGTTTGGCCAGAAGATATCTGTTGATTTAATGTAAATTCACTGGTCCCAGGCCAGTGGTGAAGTCAGTGGGATAATCCTTAACCTCTGGAGCCACAGTTACCCCTGCTGGCTGTGGAATAAATCTAGCCAGCGCTGAGGTTTTTCCTTGTATCTGCTGTATGATCTGAAAAAAAGAAAAAAAAAAAAAAAAAAAAGAAATCCTTGAATGGGAGAAAAGGCTTTTTTAAAAATCTGGAGTCTTAATATGACCTTTTTTTTTTTACAATGATCTCCCCTTCAGTCAAAGACACACACAGCACTTCATCTGCATGATCCTGCACTGCAATTCAAACAGCTTTATTGGCATGGCAAGATTCTCTCTCTCTTTCTCTCTCTCTTTTTCTCTCTCTCTCTCTCTCTCTCTCTCTCTCTCTCTGCCGATGCTGCCGCTTTAAGAGCACAGGGGCTGCTGGGAAGGCAGTCAGCGAGGGTGGTGGTGATGGTGGAGGAGGAGGAGGAGGAGGGGGGGGGGGAGATGGGGGTGTTGGGGGGTAGGGAGGGGGAGGGGGGGGTGGACGGGCCCTGCAGGACCATTTGTGCTGAAGCTCATTTGCACAGCGACACTTAATTGGCTACAACAATTAATTAATGTGTTGGAAAGTTGGCACAAAAAGTTCATTTAAGAGGGTTTTAATAAGCAATTAGAGGAAAAGCAGCGAAGAGGGGGAATTACTGGAGAGGAAAGAGAAAAGCAGAGATGGAGTGAACGTCTGGCCACTAGGAGTGTAGGTTCCTACTGTAGTGTGTGTGTGTGTGTGTGTGTTGTGTGTGTGTGTGTGGCAGCGCTTTGTCTCTTTTGACTCTTTTGACTGACCCTTCAGTTGTGAAGAGGTGGTGAATGATCAGGTGTCGTTGTGATGCCATTATATCCCTCGCTGAGGCTGTTATTGCTGTTCTTAAGTGGACTTAAAACCCGTGATGCCCTCATATTGTATGCATATCAACCCCGATGCCCCCCCCCACCCCACCACCCCTACCCCCCCCCTTTTTTTTTTCCTCCCTACCTCTTGTCTCAGCGCCCAGTGTAAAATATCGCATGACTAATGAGTGGAGCAGGTTGGAATCCTGGGGAAGATGTCCTTGGAAGACGAATGCATTTTCAGCAGAATAATTAACTTAATTAACAAATTCACATGCATATTCATCAGCCTATTAATGTCTGCTCCGCGCTGCTTGATGAGCAATGCAATAATAACCGTTTCATTTGCATATTTGCGTTCACACTCACACCCTTCTCCAAATAATAATAAAAAAAAAAAAGAGTAAAAAAAAAAAAAACAAAACTGGAGAGAATGGGAGAAACTCAATGAAAAGACGTGCAGTCATTCGGCCTCACGCTGTGTCACGCGTCTCGCAGCCTGTTTTCACCGGCAGCACGCACACACACACACACACACACACACACACACACACACACACACGATATTCGTCTCCCATGCTTCGGAGCGCGCGCATTTCCACCTGAGCTGTTGAGTCGCTGAGCATGCTGGGAATGCTACCATGACCTGCATGCCAGTTCAGCTTCATAGGAAAATGAGATGTCTTTCTCTCTCTCTCTCTCTCTCTCTCTCTCTCTCTGCACCCCCCCCCCACCCCTCCACCCCAAATCTCTGCATCTCCCCTTCTGCTTCCTCCTTCCTGTTTGCATCTCTCTCTCTTGTTATTTATTCATCCCTATCAGACTTGTCTTTAATTTATTTATTTGTTGCTTTTGAAGTTTTGCTCGTCTGCCTGTCAGTGTATGTATGTTTGGGGGAGAATGTGTGTGTGTGTGTGTGTGTATATACTGTATGTGTGTGTGTGTGTGGGGCAGACTGTGGTGACGGTTATTTTAAGATGCTGGTTTGACATTAAAGTAGCAGCTAGTAGGAATCCAAATAAACAAGTAAATGTGGGATGTTCATATCCTTTTACTGCCTCGAATTCTGTATGTTTTAAGGGCTTATCATGTGTGTGTATGTGTATGTGTGTGTGTGTGTGTTTTCTATCACACTGGATTTGTATTCTGAGTGGCAGGGATGTTGTCCCTGTGTCTCTCGGCTGCTGTCAGTGATGAAATGTCTGTGTGTGTGTGTGAGCGTGTGTTTCCTGAGGAGGCTGCAAGCGTCGCAGTCTTTCATCGATGTCTGTGTATTTGTGTTTAGCTCTTTGAACTAAACTTGTACTGTGTCTTTGATGTTCCTTGTAGTTCCTCGCCAGTATTTGGGATATCAGTGATGTGGAAGAGAATGGGTGTGTGCATTTAGACTGGGTGTGTGTGTGTGAGTGTCTTTCATTGCGTATTTTGGGGGGGTGTACTGGTGCAAAAGCTGGTGTATTTGTGCAACCAGGAATGCGTGTGTGTGTGTGTGCGTGTGTGTGTGTGTGTGTGTGCGCGTGCTGCCAGCTTGTGCTCAGACAGCAGCAGTTTGCGGAGCGAGAATTAAAAGTAGGGAGAGATGCCAAGTGAGTCCCTGGAGACAGATACAGGGGACAGAGAGAGAAGAAAGAGGAAATAAAAAGGATTTCACACACACACACACACACACACAGTCACTCACACAAAGAAACCACCTAGCCTAGTGTACATACAAAACCCCTCACACCAATACACAATTCGGTTCAACATAATACAACAGCAATAGGTCAAGCATATTGCCTTGGCCATACTTATAACATATCACCTCATATATTGACACATGCTCAGATGTCTCATGACACGCTATGAACTAAAGATACACACACACACACACACACACACACACACACACACACACATTGGCGTGTCTGCCAGAATTGTATTCTTGTCATGGGACACTAAAACTCTCCATTGAAACAAATAATAATGAAATTCTTTTAGGTGGGCTAGCAGCTCCTTAGGGCACCATCTATTCTACACACACACACACACACACACACACACACACACACACACAGTGATTGAGAGATAGATCTCTCACCTTTTCCCCGACTCCTTGTCCTCTCTCTCTCTCTCTCTCTCTCTCTCTCTCTCTCTCTCTCTCTCTCTCTCTCTCTCTCTCCCTCTCGGAGGCTGGTGAGGTGACACCTTGTGTGCAGTGTGACACTGTGCTGTCACCTCCCACTCCCAGCATCACACCTCTGCCCCCTGCTGGGCCAACCCCGTCACAGCACCCAGACACCCAGCCGGCCTCTCCTCCTCCCCTGGCATGCAAACTGGCAGCATTCACGGCCACTTTTACATTCTCTCACTCATTCACTTCCACTCTTCATATACATACACACTTTCCCCTCTATCTTATCTTTTCTTGTCAGTTTTTTTTTGTCAATTTATCACAATACCTCCAGTGTGAATTTTTCAAAAGCGGTGTAGGTTCGTATTAATCTACTGTTGGTCCAAAAAAAGACCCAATAACAGAAAGGCCAGTTTAAATCTAGACTGTAGAATAAAAAAAGGACTAGACAAGGATGTTGTCACAGGAAACATCAAGGAAACAAGCAGAAAAAGTGTTCATGAATGAGCTGTTTCCTAACATGTGACTTGACCTCCACATCATGGCTGTCAAATTGGGTTGGCGAGGTGTGGCACCTGCCATGGCAATCACGTCCAAATTTAATGGGATTGGAGTCGACCTGGTGAAGACCTGCATGGTTGAAACTATTTTGACGTCCACACACTTTGTCCCGACTTAACTTCATTTTGACATAAGACCCCGACTTAGACTTTTTCCATCCTCGCCATTCAAGAGGATGCCTTGATATCAGGAAAAGCTCAACCTCACCTCACAATGTGGCTTTCTTTTGCACCTTTTTCACGTTTCCAAATTTGATTTCATAGTTTTGATTATTATGACAGAGTGAAGAGGTCAAGCTAAAATGACCAGAAATCTATTTTGGAATTGCCTTATTTGAAAAATAAATAAATAAATAATAATAATAAAAATATAAAATCACATCATATTCAGGACTAGTGTTTCCTCTAAGCTGATAGTTTGGTGATTTACTCCTGAGAATAATCACACTGACCAAATGATTGCCTTGACAGTCATCAGTCATTGTTTCACTTGTCAGTAAAGCAGGTTTGGTTGTTGCAAATGATATTAGACACGGGGACTTACCTCGCCTTACCTGAGGGTTTAGTGAATTGATGGCCCTGTTTTACATAAAACATCCTCGTCTGATTTCTCGTCTAAGTGACACAACAAGCTTGGTTTGTTTTCTCACTCTTGTTGTCTTGTAGTCTGAGGAGAAAAATGATCCAGTCTCAGATTTCGATATTTGAGTATCTGAGCATGATGCGTTCAGGTGTCACCAGATGAGGACGGCACGGCTCTCTGGTCACGCTCCGTGGTCGGTTTTGTATACCTGTGTGTGTGTTTTTTATACCTACATGTCGCTTAAGGTGTCTAAGTCGCTGTGTGTGTGTGTGTCCAGCCAGCCAGGCCAGTGGCGAGTGGGGACAGAGCGATTGAGATATAGAGCATTAGCTGGTGTCAGGAGTAAATTAGAGGCCAGATCTGTTTTCTAATCAGAGCACAAGCACCGTGTTAGAGGAATTAGGGCGACAGCTGCTGGGAGCTTTTTATTCCTCTCTCTCTCAGCCAGAGACAGGCAGACCCCAGCTCAGGGACCACCTCTTTACCACAGCCACCTGTCAACACCGGTGCGTGTGTATGCGTGTGTGTGTGTGTGAGAGTGTGTGTGTACATGTGTCCCTCCCCCATTTACGCGCACACTCACATACATGTGTGCACGCATACACTGCCATACTAGCCTGCACACATGCTTGCACACACACACAGACACACACACACACCGTCTGGTACACTGACCTCCCTCTATCTCTGAAATTAATGACAGTGCAGGTTCCATGCGCATGCAGCCATTCATGGTGTGTTTATGTTTTCCTGCAAGTGTGAAAGGCCTTTCTGAGATATCAAATTTAGATATGGTGGAGCGGTGGGCGGCCTTGCATATGTCTGTTTACTATGAATCCCAGCTAAGGCCGTAACGGCGCATCAACCCATCCGTTCGCCACAACCGGCGTTGCAGGCAAGCAGATAGAAGAGAAGATCGCACTAAGTGGCGGTGACATCAGTCAGGAATATTACAAATAATAATAAACCCTTATTTGTTAGTTTCAAGGGAGTGAATCAAACCAAAAAAGATAAAACCAACAGTAAAAGCAAAGCAAGAAATATAAAAGGAAGACATAAAAAAAGCGAGGTCAAAGACAATTCCATAAAAGCAAAGTGAGTTTTAAGAAGTGACTTGAAAGATGATACCGATTTAATTGAAATATGACGCAGATGCCTCTCATTCTTTGTGTTTGTTAAGTCTAAAAAAGAACTGAGATTGCACCTACGTTTTTTTTTTTTAATTCTTAAACCGATGATAAAAAAGGATGACTGATGATTCTAAGGATGATTGATGATGCCAGGGATGAATAAATGAGTGTTGTGGGCTGGTTGGACTGACTTTACCCAGCAGGGATTTCTTGTGGGCAGGACTGTAGGAGGGTGAGAGGTGTAGGAGGTGGCATCGAGATTCGCGCCGTGTCACACACACGCTTACGGAAATGTCACCACTCTTTTTGTAGAGCGGTGGAAGCCGCGGCTATAGCGTTAACCGCCATTATGCGAAATGCCGGTTAAATAACCCAGAAGTCCTGGGGTGAGAGAACTGGAAGAGGAATCTGGGTTTTCGTCACGTACGGCTCACTTTCTAACTTCAATTTAGGTGACAGTCTTGTGGCTTGGGAGGCTAATTTGCTGTTGGCTGAAGTCTAATAGAGAAACACACGCACGTACTCACCCACACACACACACACACAATCCTCTCCTCACACTCTTGCACATCCCACACATGTGCACCGCCACACAGTGTCATAAATAGACAGACAGTGCCAATCTGAGGCCTGGATGGGAGCCAGCTCTGCAGCAGCTCAGTAGTTAAATTATTAACACCAACTGGGAGAGAGACAAAGAGAGAGGAGCGGAGCAGGCAGCTCAGCGGAGAGGAGAAAAAGAGGAGGTGAATCGAGACGAGCCAGACAGAGGAGGGCTGAGGAGGTTAGCAACGAGGAGGTTTAGGTGTGTAAAGATGGAGCGAGTAGAGAAGCTCAAGGAGAGGGCAGAAAAATGAAGAAAAAAAATCTATTTATGGTGTTTAACAGAGTAGGAGAGTTGCGGATGAACACAGAAAACAAGGGGATCTTGGTGTGTGTGTGTGTGTGTGTTAATGTCTGTGAGAGGAAGGTAGCGAGCTGGATGTGGAGGTTTTCACGGATGGCAGTAGAATACTAATGGTGTGTGTGTGTGTGTGTGAGTGTGTGTTGGTGTGCGTATTTAGCAGTGTGAGGGGAGGGGAAGAGAGATGGAGAGAGATCTGGGGATGTTGGTTCTGATCCAGAGAGTTAATGTTGCGCTCATTGATGGATAGAGTGCCAGCCATGAGGCTCCATACCCACACAAGATGGATGGAGCAGTGCTCTCTCTCTCTCTCTCTCTCTCTCTCGCTCGTGTTGCTGCTCTGGTTTGATGTCTCTCACCTTATCTCTCTCTCCTTCAAAGCTAAACGGTGATCAGATCAGAGGGCTCTGCCACAAAGCCGCCATCAGATCCCCAACAGCAGCATGTGTGTGTATCCTTAGAGGGGCTTTGCGATTCGTAGTCATGTCTGCTACCCTTTTGGCAGGGGGTCGTCTTGCATGTTCAATAAAAATAAAGTAGTGTGTTTATGTGTGTGTGAGAGAGAGAGAGAGAGAGAGAGAAAGAGAGAGAAAGAGAGAGCGAGAAAATGTAAATTGTGACTGCACCTGTGTGACAAGAAACCAAAAAATATAGTAAAGTAGTACAGTAAGTGAGTATAGTTAAGTGTGTGTGTGTGTGTGTGTGTGTTGGCGCATGTATGTCCACCAAAAAAAGAAAAGCATAGTAAAGTAGTACTGTGTGTGTGTGTGTGTGTGTGTATGAGTGTGAGAGAAAGATAGAGGGAGACTTGTGAGCGTGTATAGCCTACATTAACCAAAAAAAACAAAAAATATAGTGTAAGTATAAGTAGTATGGAGTGTAAGTGGATGTGTGCGTGTGTATGTACGTGTGTGTGTTTGTTTGTGTGTGTGTGTGTGTGTGTGTGTGTGTGTGTGTGTATGTGAGGATGTAACTTGTGAGTGTGCATGCATGTTAACCAGGAAACCACAAAAGTAGATGTTAAAAGTACATTTTAACCATGTGTTAATGTGTGTATGTGTGTGTGTGTGTTGTATTTACTTACATGCAGGACTAAAAGCTTGACTATGTTGTCTGACCCCCCCCCCCCCTCCTCCCCCCTCCCTCCCCCCCTTCCCCAGCTTCCTCCTTTCTGGCGGGGGCATCGGGGGTGAAGTGATCTGTGCGAAAGCCTCCTGTTCTATGCGCCGCGCGGCTGAGGCAGAGGGGGATTGTGGGTAGCTGCTGTCTGCAGGGGGGGTGATGGGAGGGGTGGTAGGGTGGGGGGGCAGAAACGGGGTGGGGGGTGGGTGGGGGTAAGGAGGGGGAGGAGGGGTTGGGTGGGTTGCCGGGGCGGGCGGCAGCAGATGGCGTGCCACACTGTGAGGGCCGTCGGCTGGCATCCAGAGGAGGGGGAGGGAGGGGTGTGGTGGTGGGGGGGGGGGGGGGGGGTGAGGGGGGATGGGGGAGGAGGGGGCACAGGGATTGGAGGGGCACTGCTCCCAAAGTGCCAGCAGGCATCAGGAGAGAGAGAGAGAGAGACACAGGGAGAGAGACAGAGAGAGAGACAGAGGTGAGGGGCTTTGGTGGGAGACAGGCTGGAAGACAGAGAGACTGGAGGAAACCCACAGACTCTGAGATTAGAGCTTAAGCGGGGCTTGGGAGCGGGATTTCGCTGCTAATTGCATCCACTGAAGAAGAACCAAAACGACAGATTTGTCTTTGAACCCTAATTCACTAGTGACTTTTGACCTTTTCCAGTTCCATACAATGTCGCTGGGTGTCTGCGCTGAGGGATTTGCACACTTGGCCAGGCAGAGGTCCTCCGTTGGCATATTGTTGTCTGAGGATTGCCACCGATGTGGCATGAGGTTGGCATGTGGAGGGCATAGGGTTGGCATATGTACTGTGAGGAGTTGACACAGGGTCTGCTCTGAAGTGACATAAGTTTGGCAAGCTTGGCATTTAGGTGGCATAAGACCGGCCGGGGATTGGCACCGGGTTAGTGAGGGGTGCTGAATGCATTGTGTCTCTGGACGAGGTCGCGGATGTGTGTGCACGTTCGCGTGCGCGTATCTACCTCGGTGTGGCTGCGGACGGGCCCCAGAGCTGTAGGTTTGTGCGTCGCATCCGCTTTGAAAACTCTTGTCGCTCTCACCCAGGAGATGGCACATGGGACCTAAATATTTCATTTCGAAATCTTTGTCGTTCCACATTCATACATGCACATGGCACACTGATGCTCACCCACATCTCTCACTGACTGCCGCACATCCTTGCTAGAAGACGGTGCTAAATGCATTCAGGCATACCCACGCAAGCTAAGAAACACTCTTGGGCCGTTCAGGTTGGCCTAGTTGGGTTATATACCGGCCTGCTTGAGCCCCAGTCGCCAGTCATTTCCACAGTTTCCAATGAGGAGGATATTTCAGTGTTGTTAGAGTTCCGGCCGTGCGATCTGCACCGGGCATTACGGGTTTGATGGAAGGTAATGAACGTGAGACGTGGATGTAATGTGGGTCATGGTCCTCGGTGCTGCAGTGGAGGTGAATGGGGCTCTTTGTATTCAATGGGAGCGCTTCACATTACCTGCAAGTATTGTTGAAAATGAGTCTCTGTCTCCTTCTAATTAAGGTGCGGGTAACAACCAGCACCTTCAGCAGAGCATGCACATATGCAGACAGACACAAACACACACACACACACATACCCCCCCCCCCCCCCCACCCCAAATACACAGACACACACAAGCATACATGCACACACGTGCGCACGTACACACAGACATCACAACCCGCTGCTACTACAGAGAAGGGTTGAACAGATGTTGAGGAATTTAAGATGCAAACGGGAACTGGGACTCCCCACCCCCCCCCCCCCACCCTCCACCCCCCCCACCCAGTTTCACACTCTCACACACGCACGCACACATGAATATACATACATTGCACACAAAAACACACAGATACACCTTTCCCGCCGTCCTTTCTAAGCGTGCACAATCAGTTACTCGCGTACGGCATGTACGGTCACACATACACATGTACAGACACGCGCCTGCACAAAAGCAGACACGTGCACACACACACACACACACACACACACACACACGTACATGCATTGTGGCCCACATCCCCCTCTAGGCTGGCCCTGCTCATAAGGGGCACCATGTGGCACTCTATTCCCTCTGGCACGAGGCAGCGACTCTGCCAGCTCTGCATTGTCCTCTGCCCACTGGAGAGCACGCGCCCAAATCATGCCCCCTCTCTTCCTCTGTCTTTATTCCTCTCTCTCTCTTTTCTCTCTTTCACTCCTTTTCCTCTTGTTTACCATAGATGTACTGAGATGGATGGCGTTTGCTTGCTTTTGGTCTCCAAAGTGCACAGAAACTTAAGATGAATGGCCGTGTGTTTGTGATAGTGAGGCTGATGGAACACTGTTGGGAAATCTTGTTCCTGTGGCAAACGCCCATGCCTCATTGTCTCCCTTTTGTTTTCCGCCAATTTTCAACCTCCGTCCAATTGAAGTAGTAAATATTGTTGTAAAATGCTGGCTTAGTTGGTTGATAGCTTGGATCTCCATCCAAAAAAAAAAAAGAAAAACAAAAAACAACTAAAATGAATAAACTCTTCTGCCGTTGCCTCTGACTATTCACTGCTCATTCATTCATTTATTCATTCATTCATTCATTCATTCAGGAATAACAGTATTATACCCCCTTTCACGCCATTAGAGACCCTGGAAATACTCAAGTTGACTGTCAGTGTGAAATGTCGACCCTGCAGAACGATCAAGATCCGGACTGACAGTCGGGTCAAACTCGGCTCTGCTTGGTGTCGAAGTTCACCACTCAACTGCTGTTTCTGGAGTCTTCAACAGTGACCAAGTGGAAATAAAAAGGTGAGTAAACTTTTCCTCCAGGCAAGCAACCACCAATCTAAACTAAAATCAGATATACTAGATAAAAGCATTAATGTATGTTTTTCCCTTTAAATACTCTATCCTCATTTATTTGCATCAGTTAGATATACTTACTATGATGTCTACTATATGAATTTATGTCATTATATCAGTCTAAAAAGGTGGGTAACTCTATTCTGCAAATAAAAAGGTGGGTAAAGTGAGTGTAGGTGGGCTCACCTCTCTAATCCCTGGCTGTCTTCTGCCATGTTGAACACACAGCGTTAACACATCTGCTCCTGATGACGTTATGAGGTGACGACCATCGGACTCCTGTGTGCAACGAATCAGTGTGAACTGCCACCTACATGGGATGGACTCGGATCAGCGTACTATAATATACAAGGGCTATTAAGAGCTATTAAGGGCTGATATCACAATATCACTAAGGATCCAAATTATAATGGGAAATCAGTATAGAGATTAGATTCAATTAAACTTTAATGAAGGGGGATTTGGCTCGTTGCAGCAGCAAGAAGTAGTAGGATACATCAAAGGATAGAATATAAATAAGAATAGAGCAAATGGGGTTATATCCACATACACAACTGACAATTCCAACACTTGGACATATTAGAAATGTTTTAGAAAGGGCAGTTTCCATATTGCTCACTTCATTTCTCCTTTTTTTCCTATTATGTTGTACACCCATGTAACTAACTGGTAGTGTCATGTAAATCCATGTGGGCTGGGCACCTTGTGTGTATGACACTTAAATAAATTAAGTTAAATCAATCAAATCAATCAATCAATGTACTGAATGTGCACAAAAAGCATGGACTCCAGCATTAACAGGATGTGCAAAAACAGCAGCAGTTGTATAGTTGTAAGCAGCAGATAAATACATAGCCCTAACTCTGTGAGATTTGTGTATTATGAAACGGTGGAGTATTATAGAAAATTATAAAAATATCAATATGTAACGTGTAATGTGTGTAACAGAGTGTACAAAGGTGTGATTGTATGTGAGACAATAGTGGTGGTGTATAGTAGGCCTAATTGACAGAAAGTTATCAGCGGCAAAGAGGGAAAGTCGTACGAGGGAAGCTTTGGTTTCTCACTTTTCTTCTCCGGTCCCTGGGAGGGAAGCGGCTCCGTCCCTCCCTCCATCACACAGCTGCTCTGAGGAGCGCGCGGCTCCATGGGGCTCTGGGTCGCCTTAGCTCTCTGTGCCTGGGTGAGAATTAGCCAGCTTTAGCGCTCGCCTTGCCTGGTAATCTCTTAATCTGGCCAGGCTGAGGAGAAAGGCTTTGGGGGAGAGATGGCGTGTCAATCCGTGTCCTCACATCTCTCTCGGCACCGCGAGGCGCGCGGCGCGCGGAGAAGACGGAGAAAGTTTGCGGGTGAGAGTTCTGCCTCGCCTTAATGAATTAGGTCCGTTTAATTATTCTGTTTGTTGAGAGAAGGCGGGGAATGTGACGATGAGGGATCCTGTCTTCTTTAAAGGTGCTATGTGTAGCATTTTTAGACATCAATACATCATTGTCAAATTAACTGTGATACCTTGGTATAATTACAGTAAACAAATGAGACCATGGTCGAGGTGATTGGTAGCCTCTATCTCACACCAGTGGTATTATTAGTGCTACTATTCCCTAAAATTAAAGTTTTTTCCCACATAAACCCTGTTGCTCCCTGTCATAAAGAGGATGTTGCTTCTCTGGTCAAAGGTTTTCTCTTTGGCTTTACTGAAGAGGATAAACATGTTGGAAGGGATTTTTCCATCGGCCTTTCTCTCCTCCCACCATCTGTCATTGCAAGAAACTCTTCCAGCTTTAGCTCCGTTTGCGCTGGAAGAACAGCGCCCACTTCCTGTTTTGTGCCATAAAGCAATCCAGCAGATTTGCTGTGAAATCTGACCCAGTGGCACACAATGTAAAATGCAGTGTAGAGGCTGCCAGTCTTACCAGCCTCATGATCTTGTTTGTTTCCACTAATTAAACTTCACGTCTTAAACGTGATAGGGATTTATTGAAGTTAAAATTACACATAGCACGTGTCCAGAATCTTCGATGAGGAATTCTCAAATTTTTCCTGTTTTCATGTGTCATTGTCTGGCCACACATTGCAAAATGTCTAACATACATGGGCATCAATGGGATGGCATCCATTTTTTTCTCAATTCCTGAAAATGTTTTTGGAGAGAAAGGGTTTCTGGAGGATTACTGATGACTGACCGATGATGCGCAATAAATCATCCTCCTGCTAACAATCTATGAATAACATAGCATCCCAAGTTTAATTACAATTACAATGAATTACAATTACATTGAATGCGATAACACCGGGTTGAATGAGGAACAACCTGGTAGTGGCTGTGTATCGACACGGTAATGAATGGCTAATGCGCTGGTGGAGAGGAGATGCTAATGCCATTCTAATTCCCTCTCGCTCAGAGTGGCCGCTGTGTCCTGAGCCTGTTAATCTGAACCCTTTAAACCTTTAATCTGGTTAGCTGTCTAGAGAGGGTCACACACCGTGCACACACACACACACACTCACAAAGACATACACGCAAACAACCTGTCACCGCCTTGTAAAGCACTAGGCCGTACCTGTCATACCTCTCATCTCCCTCTCTCTCTCTCTGTCTCTCTCTCTCTCTCTCTCTCTCTCTCTCTCTCTCTCTCTCTCTGAGACACATGTGACATCTTGAGCGCCTGCAGCGAGATTCTTCCCCATGAGCGGCATTCCAGAGCAGGCCGTCCCAGGGGAGCATGGGAAGTGGGGTCAGGCAGTGGTTGGTTTCGGGGGTGGTGGGGGTTGGAGGGGCCGGTGCAGGGGGCTTGTTGATGCGAGGGTCTGGTTAGGGTGGAGGGAGGGAGGGGGGTGTGTGAGGACGCTCTGATTCACCTACCAGACTCTCATGGTCACACACTGCGCCTTCGCTGAATCCAGGATGAACTTAGCTCAGCTGATGCATGTCTGGTCTCAGCATCGGACACGCCGGGCCTCTCTGCCGGCCCCCAGTCCGCAGCTTGACCCCCGCCCAGACACCCAGTCCAGTCATGTAGATGGAGACTGATTCAGTGTGATATCTGTTGCTCTACAGTGTCGTCTGTAGCTCTTCCTTGGTTCCCTATGGACTGGAAAGGAATTTGCAAATATTTAATTTCTTGGAATTGACTCTGTACATTGTACTTCTACAGTGGGATCCTCACATTTTCGGCAAATGTGAGAGAAAAAGAGAGAAACAGGGAGAGTATTTTGTTTTGTCCCGGTAAACCGTCACCTACTTTGAACTTGAGCCATTTTCACATTCGTTTCCCATTCACTCTCCACTGCAACACGTAGCACACGAGTGCAGCTATCTAGGCCTTTCCACGGCAGGCGTTGATTGTGTTTCTCCCCTAATTAGATCAGAATGGGGACTTTGTGTGCGTGAGCGGAGGCTCTGTGCGCGTGCATTTTTGTCACATATTATCTTATCATTTCCCTCTTTCTCTCCCGTCGTCCCCGCTCCCCTCCTCATTCTTTCTGTCTGCCGGTTAATATTTCATTCGCTCTGCAGTCGAAGCAGGCTGGTACATTAACCAGCGGTGCCAGTCGAGCTTCTCTGCTTGTGGCTGGCTGTATAAAAATAAACACACTCTAGTTGTAATGAACAGATGTCACAGAATTTAAACGTGCACTCACCCCCCCCCCCCTCCGCAACCCACCCCTCGCCCTCCTCCCCCTTTCACCCTCCTCTCCCACCACCACTCCCCCTCCCCTTGTGCTCACGCATAAAGGCGCACATGCATGCACACACGGCATGCAGATAGACGGCCGCGATCACATATATTCACACACACACACACACACACACACACACGCAGGCACGCACTTCTCCGAAAGGACCTACGCAGAGAGTAAAACACTTGTCCACATGAGCACAAGCTCTCTGAAACGTGTGCTGACATGAGTGTGTAGAGAGCATATGCACACACACACCAAACTCATACGTTCTCACACACGTATTCCCATGTGAGCTTTGCCTGGCACAGGGACGGACAGGCAGACATTGTGTTGCTCTGCCAATCTCTTTCTCTCTTTCCGCATCTCTCTCTTTTCTCTCTTTAGCTTCTCTCTCTTTCTTTTCTTCCTCCCTCCCTCCCTGCCTGTCTGTCTGTCTGTCTGTCTGTCTGTCTGTCTGTCTGTTTGTCAGTCAGCAGGGTAACACTGCGGTCATTTTACAGACTATTTTCATGAGGTCCTCCCATCCACTTCCCAGAGCCAGCCTGCCATCCCACAATCCCCGGCGGCATCATCAGAACCCATTTTGGTACTGCGGGAAAGGGTTGGGCGTGAGTGTGTGTGTGCATCTGTGTCTGTGTCTGTGTGTGTGTGTGTGTGTCTGTGTGTACGTCCATCCCCCTTGTCACTCCCGCTCTTTTCCCACTGACTGTGTGCCAGCTCTCTGTGTTTGCTGGCTGACAGGACCGAAGGAGAGACGATTGTTCTCTACGTACCCAGAGACCCTCCCCTGCCAAGTCTGGGATGAAATCCTTTCTATAGCGCTAACTCCTCACAGTCGGGCCTCTCACAGCAAAACACACACCATTACTGCTCTGGGTGGGAGGGTGATACCATGCGAAAAGTCAGTCAGACACACATAGGTCTGTTTTGTACTCGCACTGCAAAAAATAAACTGCCTCTTAGCAAGTTTAGTCTTATATTGAGTCTTAAGATCTGCCAATGGTGTGATATAATTCACTTGTTTCCAATGCAAATCCACTTGCTTCAGGAATTTCCTTGAATCAAGCAACATCATCTTGATAGTTGTGGAGTGATAGAGTGGTATTTTGTCAAGATTTCAGGAAAATTCTCAAAGACAGGTGAAACTGCATTGGAAACAAGGGAAATCATCTCGCCCCACTGGTAGATTTTCCTCACTTGTATTAAGGAAAACGAGTCAGACTCAATGCTAAATGACTCGCTGAGATGGACTTTTTTTGCAGAGCGAGGTCCCTGTTTAAGTTCGAGAGAGCCGCGGAGAGTCGACCGCAGTGGTGAAAAACAGAGCGGCTCGTCCGCCCGCCCGCCGAGGCAGAAGAGGCGGGCTAAAGGAGATTAAAGGTGACGGAGAGAGAAAGGGAGCGCGGATGAAGGAGACGGAGGAGATGAAAGGAGAAGGGGAGAGGTGCGGAGGTCGTCCGGGGGGTGATCAGTGAGGTGGATGCGATGCCATCTGACAGGTCCAGCTGGGAGACTGCCCGCCCCCCAGCGCTGCAAACTGGTCAATATGGAGGCCAATTACTGCTGCCCATGTGACCAGGGCATCATCCAACCCTATCATAACACACACTCAGACGCACACAAACACACACACACACACACACGCGCCATCTGTGCAGACCAGCAACGACCCACACCTCCCCCTCTGATCCAGTTGCGTCCCCATGCACACTCCTACTTAACCCCCTAAACACGGGCCAGCCACGCCCCTGCCGGACCCTCCTGAACCCTCCGGAGCGTGCCGCAACTGGGCCTCCTTGAAGAAGACGGGGAGCGGTCAGAAAAGGCCCAGAAGTTTCCGCCGAGACAGACAGACCCGACCCCCACCCCCACCCCCACCCCCTCTGACTGCTAGGCCGCTGCCCTGCCATCTCCTTCACTTTCTGCTTATTCCACAACTCTCTCTAAGCATGAACTTCCCCCTTCTCCCCCCCCCGCCCCCCCCGTCGTGTACGTCAACATCTGGCACCGCCCAAAACCCCCGCAAAAAACCTATCTGGCCACCCGCCAGAGGCCTGAAACCTACCTGGCGCTCGCCCTGAATCTCCACCTCTTGTCTTTCCGCCCCCCTCCCCACCCACAAACCCCCGGTTCCTCTCCTGCCCCCTACCCCCAACCTCCTGCCACCCCTTCCTCCCCCCTCCCGCCCGTCCCGAGGCCCTCGTTCCTCCCTTGGCAGGACCTCCAGCGGTAGCGTAGTCTCAGTTTAGCTCCTGCCTCGTCTTCTGCCCCACTGCCCGAGCTTCGCCCGCGCCCCATTGTGTGATAACAAACAGATGTTGTGGAATTTCCTCTGAATGGGCTGCCAGTGACGGGCCCGCTCCCTCGTCTGGCATGGGGGGGCACTGGCACTCAGTCTGGCGTCGAGGCTGCAGCGCCGGGGCTGGCCGAACTGTGTTCTGTCTGCACGATTGTTCCTCCACCGTATGCATGCACAATGTTTTAGTCTTCTGGGCCTGCATATGTGTGTGTGTGTGTGTGTGTGTGTGTGTGTGTGTGTGTGTGTGGGCCTGTACGTGTGTGTGGGCCTGTACATGTGTGTGCATGCAAGTACAGGTTCCAGTGAAGTTCACATTGTACCATGTTTGCTCCCTCAGAAAGTGTGTGTGTGTAAGTGTGTTTTTATGTCCTTGATTCTTGCAAATTTGTGTGGACATAAATAAATTATTCAAGTGTGTGTGAGTGTATATGTGTGTGTGTGTGTGTGTTTGTGTGTGTGTGTGTGTGTGTGTGTGTGTGGGGGGGGGGGGGGGGGGGGGTTGCGTGTATGTCTTATGTCCTTTTTTTTTTTTAGCAAAACTGTATGTCCATTTCATTTCAAATTGCATTGTTTCATAGTTTGTTTTTTAATCAGTGACAGATTGCAAATGCTCATAATCGCTTGACCAGATTATCTTTCCCCCTCTGCCTTGAATACTGAATGCTTTTATTCCCTACATATTTTATAGCCGTATTATTGTCTGATATTTGTTTTTTTGCAAAACACCCTGTAATTATTTTAGCTAGACGGTTAATTGGAATTCACACCATAGTACTTGTGACATTTTGATAATCGCACTATTGACTGTTATGTCGGACAAACACTCTTGATTTTTTTTTTCCTACCAAGTTGAGTGAGAAAAAGAGTGGGCATGAACATGATAATTTAAACAGCGAGATTCATTCACTCACTTTTTATCTTGAGTGCAGCACATAGTGTCACTGGAAGTTTTTTTTAAAAGTAAGGCTAGTTCAGAATGACAACAAATACAAGTTAAAAGTAAGAGGTTTAAAATTATGGGAAATAAAATAGGATTAATTCACCAAAGGCTGTGAAATGATTTGGTAAAGCCAGAGGGAATATATGAACTGACTGGCAAAGCATCTCTTCATCTCATTCAGGTGTGAACTTCAGGCGTTGATCTGGTGATTTGAGAACTGTTGGTTTGATTTAATTTACAAAAACCTGCACATTCCTTCACATTCATTATCATCTCTGATGCAAAGTCAACAGCTATCAACACATTTTGTGTAGCCTGTGTCTATATGTGTGTGTGTGTGTGTGTATTTATGTTATTGTTTTGTGTTGTCATGTGTTGATATTAATGAAAGATAGGTGTGCATCCTTACAATTAAATTCTTTTGGTTAACTGAATGGTATGATATTCTCTTTTTTGATGTGTTAACCTTGTCGCAACCTTTCCCATCACACACACACACACACACACACCCCTTGTCATCACTATTTCTGACTGAGAGGAAGCTGCTGTAATAGAAGAAAAGCCTTGTAAACCTCTGTGTCTTGACTTGGCTTCAAAGAGAGAAGACAGGCTATCAAACATGCAGGCTGTTGTCTAACAAACCAACAAACCAGTCCTAATTATTAAACCAGTTGTAATTGTTTTGCTTTTTCCAAAGTCCCAAAAAACATTTCAAAGTCAACTTTTTTGCAACAGAATTTTAATGAGACCAAAATCAATATTCTGGCATCTTTACTTTAAAACTGTATTATGTAAATGGAAAATAAACTTGAGACTGAAACTGAAAACTCGTGGAAGGCTTAGGTGTGTGTGTGTGGGGTGTGTGTGTGTGTGTGTGTGTGTGTGTGTGGTTGGGGGTGGGATTAGTCTGATTTGTTGCAAGGTTATCACATCCCAAAGAAGGATTATTACCCAACCAGAGTTTAATTGTAAGGATGCAGCACACCCGCGTCTTCCAACGCACGAGCTCCTGTACAACATAACATAACAAAAATATGCATATTCATAGGCCTTCTACACATCACGAAAATGCCTTACTGGTGTGTATCTCTCTCACTCTGTGTGTGTGTGTAGGTGTGTGTATGTGTGTGTGTGTGTGTGTGTGTGTGGCAAAGGGTTACTCGGGATGAGCGCTCCCGTTTTTAAACGTGCTGGATAATGAACAGATGCTGCAAAAATTAGGAAAGAAACATCGACTCCTCCCAGCAGTGCCACTTTGGCCCGGTGAACTGGCACACTGGCGCGCACACTGGGTTGTCCTCTCCGGGGCTCCTGGTGCTGCTGCTGGGGAACATTAAGGGACTTGGCACGGCTCTCCTCCGCCAGCCTGCCAGCCTCCCTCTCTCCGGACTGTGGAGGTGGTGGTGGAGGAGGAGGAGGAGGAGGAGGAGGTGGAGGAGGTGGGGGGGGGGGGGGGGGGGTATTTTGATAGATGCCCTCTCCCACTGCTGGCTGGCTTCACTTGGACTGACTCTTCCAGAAACGCATGCAACTTTTTTCCCCCTCTTTGCTGATGAGGCCAAAATATATATAGGCCTATCTGTTTGGAAAAAGTCTAACACAAAAGGAGTGTCGGCCGAGATAAGGAAGGGTTTTTTCAAGAGTTCACTGGGTGGTTTCGGGTGCTGTGGGTCTCTGAGTTGAGCAAGGCACTAACAGTGGCAGGGTTAGTGGTTTGATTCCCACTGTAGGGCCGCACATGCTGAAAACACTCATGGGTAAAAGCGTCTATAAATGGCACATGTAGGCCTCCTATGTAATATAGGGCAGTGGTTCTATACAGAACCGCAATGACTTAAAGGACCCTATGATTTGTTAGAATAAAATAAAAATAATACAAAAAGGGGCCTAAATCAGAATAAAACCCAGTGTGGGTCCTCAAAATGGTGTTTTAATGGCTACTGCTGCTGAGTTAGAAGCATTTCAAGCTCTCTTTATAGCACCAAAAAGGTCCCGCCATGATACAAACCTAAAGAAGCATTTTTTGGTACTGTGTGGTACTTTGGTCAAAAGTGTCCAGAAAAATATGTTGAAATTTTACAACAGTCGTATGAGAAAACTTAGGCTACTCTAGGCTTTAGAAAATAGCCTACCTGTTTGTGCCTCCGTCGATTTTTTTTTTTAAACTTTCGTTTTAATGCAAATGTATGAGTAGATTTAGTTGTTAGGCCTTTAAGAAGTTAATTCTATGATTGTGAGAGATAAAAATAAGCTATTACTAACATCTTTCTTTCATCTGTCAGTAACCCGCAGCACGGGCTATAGGCCTGCATGTGAGCTCCGGGTTTAAAACATTATTCCTACACTGACATTAAGCCTGAACAAAAATTGTAGGCTATTGATCCATGTTCGTTAAAATTAAATTAGCTTTGTCTTGCACTGTAGACCCTATTGAACTGTAATTACTGATAATTGTATCGATTTTAACATTTTGAATTCTGCTAGTGTGTGTGTTTTTACTAAACCCTAAGCTATGGCAAAGTCTCTGCATCTAATATCTAAATCTAATTTACCACTAAAACTTCCAAACCCGCATATAGAGAGACTAAATTCCCGGGGACAAATTGAAGCAATGACTGACAAAATATTATCAGCCTGTTGTTTTTGGTCAGTGTGATAAATTGTCAGACGTAGGTCACCAAACTATCAGAGGGAACTTTGGTCCCTGATGTTTATTTTCTTTATTAGTTATTGTTTCACAATAGATTTCCTGCATTTCTGCTCGATATTTGCTCTCCATTATAATGATCAAAACTACAAGATCAAATTGGGACCGATTCAGGCCGAGGTGTGGCGATTCACGACACCTTAAGCCAAGCTCAGGTGACACCCGGCGAGTCTAAATTTCAAATAAACTGAACGATGGTCTCGGTCGTTGTCCATGTTGCTGGTATATTGATACTGGTCACCGCCATTCACCACCCAGAGCCTCTGTGTGTCCTTACAGCAGAGAGCACCCAGGACATTTTGGGGAACATATGGGTCCCGGGGCAGCGCTCCAAACCCAGCCGGGGTGGCAACGGCTGCCCCTTGCACTGTGTTTGTGTGTGTGTGTGTGTGTGTGTGTGTGTGTGTGTGTGTGTGTGACTGTGTGAGCGTCAGTTATTTTATGATGCCTGTTTTGAAATTAAAGCAGGGATTCAAATAAACAAATAGGCTACATGTGGAGTCTTCATATCCCTCCATTTCCTTAAATTCTGTACGTTTGTGTGTGTGTGTGTGTGTGCGTGTGTGTGTGTGTGTAAGGTTTACATATATATGTGTATTTTAAACACAAAGATTTATTTCGTTTAAATAGCTCGTGATAAGACCAAAGATCATTTAAAATCCAGAGTGTTGTCAAAAATAGGCCTGCATTTAAAAATGCATTGCTCTCATGTGAAGTGTGTGTTTAAAGTTACAAGAGATAAAATGGGAGTGGCAGGGTGACTTCATAATTTATTTCTGATGTTTAATGGATTATCGAAGTATGGAGAGTAAAGATAGAGAAAATTTAATTCGTAACGAAACGAATATTTGCGGTTTATAACCTTCAGCGGAACCGTATTTTTCTCATAGAGAATACAGTAGGACAATCTGCTGTTGCATTGCGTTTTAACGCACTTTAATTTAACTTAATTTTATTCTTTTATTCTTTTTTTGACACAGAAATCTGTAAGCCATCAAAGAAGTTGGCATGGTACATGTGTGGTGGCAAAACAGTAGCGTTGTGTTTATCATTTTCTATCATTTTGATATTTTCTTTCTTCTTCTCTGTCTTTGTGTATTTTTGTTGTTGTCACGCATCGGCTCTGTCCTCTTCTTGTGCTTTTCCACCTGATGAGAGACTTGGTGTGAAACCCAGGCCGGCGCGTGTCAGTGTGTGTGTGTGTGTGTGTGTGTGTGTGTGTGTGTGTGTGTGTGTGTGTGTGTGTGTGTTTGGGGATATATGTGAATACATTTTGAATGACGTATCGATTAGACTAAACTAAACAACTCCTCATTTTATCCCGCCAACTTGTAAAGCGTGTTGAGACGAATGAAAAGCCTTTTGGGCGTTGCATCATTCTGCAGGTCGCCTATAGTGTTTTGGAGGCAGCCTGGTGCATGTCGGGGTTTGCTGGATTGTTACCAAAAACTCCAATTAATGCTGAAACCATTACAGCAGCAGCACAGACAGCACACGCACACCGGCTGGGCCAAAAGCGTCTCCGTACAGGCAGAAACACCGGGAGCTCTCCGCGGTGCTGAACGACTTTCCCTCCTCAAAAAGTGGAAAACGTGAATATTAACCTTCACTATTATACTGTTGCATTGACCTAAATGAAGTGACAGGTAGGTTATCAGTTAACCTGTAGTCTCAGTATTAATTAACCTGTACTAGTGTGTCAGACAGTCAGAAATACAGGCCTAATGCAATTTTGCACTGCCTGAATCCAAGTTTCCAGAGCAAACGTGTTTACTTTCTTAACGTCTGTAGTTTATAATCTCTCCATATATTTTTTAAAGGCTGGTTGGGCGTTCAGACAAGCAAATAAGACGCATTGGCACCGGTATATTTCATTATAGAGGATGGCATTGCTGCACTTTCCTTCCTTCCCCGTGTTTTCCAGATAAAGGGCCTGAGGGTGTGAAGCCTGGGGAACTCCTGCAGGTTGTGGCACCAGGCCGGTCAGCCTCTTATAATCCAATAATCCATACACTGGCCTCTATTAAGGCCTATAGGGACACGGTGCAAACGACCAAATATTTTCTAAAAGCATTAAGTTAGAATAATGCCAGCTTGATACAAATTAATGAGTTATGTAAATTCGATATCAAAAATATTTATCGGTCTTTCATAGATTGTGTAGGAAAAAGCGTAAAGACAAACGCTATTTAATGATTACATGTTGGATGGTAACGTTGCTGATGATGCCAAGGCTGTATATGTATAAATAATCAAGTTACACAGTCTGATTTATTGTCATTTTATTTTACCACACAGTTGGTTGAATACAAAGTTGAAAGACTTGAATTTTTATGAAAAAATGCTCAGCAACACATGGGATCCCTTCTTTTCCATAGACTATTAACATTAATTACAAAAACAACACAATAAATACGTGCAGCAATAATAATAATAATAATAATAATAATAATAATAGTAAACTCAGTCAACTTAGTAGGTCGCAAATCAAGCAAATCAATTGGAAAAGATTAAACCAAAATTTATTTTGAAAGAAAATACAATGCAATGGTTCAATTAGAAGAATAAGTAACGTGAAAGAATAAAGAAGGAAATGGGAAAAGTCTTATTTTCTCTTATTTAGATCATTTTTTTTAATGTTAAAACATTTTGGCCAGCCCAGTCATTGTCAATTTCGTTGGGTGTCCGTTCAAAGTGTGTATGTGTGTGTGTGTGTGTGTGTGTGTGTGTGAATGTGAATGAGTGTGTGCGCATGTGTGTGTGCGTGCGCGCACTCGTGTGTGCAGCAAAAGTGATGATGAGACATAGAGTGACAGTCTTTCCGGGCCTTGTTGCCTCGCTTTGTAGTCTCGGTTGGGTTTTGCATAGATGCGAAACGATTGATTTGCTGGAGAACAGATTATTCTAAAACAACCCGACTAGCACATTTTTCTCAGCTCAGCATTTCCCTCTGCATGTCTTTAGCTTCAGTTTCAAAAATCACAATCTCTCAAATTCTCACATGTATAGGCGATTAAATGTGATTTGTATTAGCTTGTTCATTATTTTATTTTTAATTCAGAAATAGTATTAGAAACCCATCGACAATGTCAAGGTTCAGCTATAGCCAGTGACGTAGTGGTGAATAAAAAGGTGGGTAATCTATGACCTCATCACAGGGCAAACAACCACCAATATGAAAAAAAAATCAATTATATTTTCAGAAAAGCATTCATTTGTATTTTTTTCTTCCTTTAAAGACCCCTTGTGTACTATTAATTTACCCCATAAAGATTTATCAGCCTAAAAAGTTGAATAAACTCTCCTGCGCAATTAAAAAGATGTTTAAACTGAATGTAGGTGGGTTTACCCTCCACTACACCCCTGGCTATAGCAAAAAACAATTAATATCACTGAATGAATTCAACGGAAAGCACTAATGACAACGAGTGACACATCTCTCCAGAATGCCTCCGTCCTGGCGGGTATAGCTTGTCAAGAAATGTGCTGTGGATAGATTGTTGATTGCAAGGGGACGCACGATAGTTTTTTTTTTTTTTTTTATCAACATCTTAGTTGTGAAAAAACGCGTTCAGTTCATCATACACGGGGGCCCGTTCGTGGTGTAAGTGCATGTCGTGGTAAGGCAGGACGTTTTCAGAGTGAATGCCGCTCCGGGCCCCCGAGGAGCCAAACACCAGGTTGTGGGCCCCGGCGGGTCTGGAGCCAGGCAGGCCGGAGTAATGCATAGAGTAGTGGTACCCCTTCTCGTTCTCGTTGGGGGACGCGGAGCCTTGGTGCTTCAGCGAAAAGTTGCCATTGACGCACAGCGGCGGGCTGAGGGGCCCCTCGTACTCGGGGCTGTTATACTCCGGGGACCCGCTCCCGCCGTACAGGGAGTCGTACGCCGAGCAGTAGCCGTGCGTCCTCAGCGGGTGCGAGTTCGTGCCCGGCTGGCAGTGGGGGCTGGAGAGACGCGCGCACTGGTACGGGTAGGAGTGCATGGAGAACGAGCTGGACGGGTACCTGCCCCCGTCCTGACACTGCTGCTCGGTGATGAAGTTGCGGGAGTTCAGCTGCAGGCATCCCGCCACCAGGTTGGTCGTGGGCTGGGACAGTCCCTTGCACAGCGTCTGGACGTAGGACACAAGGTCCGGCCTTTTCCCAGAGCGCAATATCTCCGACAGGGCCCAGATATAGTTTTTGGCCAACCGGAGCGTCTCGATTTTGGAGAGTTTTTGCGTTTTGGAGTAGCAGGGCACCACTTTACGCAGATTGTCGAGCGCAGAGTTCAGATCGTGCATGCGGGTCCTCTCTCGCGCGTTGGCCTTCTGCCGCCGCACCTTGGAGCGCTCGATTCGGGCCTGGGTCATTTTGCGCTTCTTGGGGCCCCTTTTCTTGGGCCTGTCCCCCTCTGTGTCCTCATCTCCTTCGTCCTCCTCCTCCACCTCGTCGTCCTCGTCGTCTTCCCCGGCGTGCTCGGAGTGCGTCCGGCTGTCTCCCCTCAGATCGGACTCGTCCATGTCGTCCTGGGCCTCGTGGTCGTCATCCTTGAGCTTGGAGTCCTCGCTTTCGCTGTCGTCCGCCCAGCCGGAGTATTTCTGCACGTCGGGAAGCAGCGAGGGGTCACTGAAAAGCCTCGTCAACATTGTGGCTCTGGAGAAGAGAAAAAAAAAAGATTGGTTGAGGCCTCACAAGCACACGAACACGTTTACACGAAGCTGCATAATAACAATGCAACCCCTTAAGAAAAAGAACTATAAATTTAAGCTATTCAAATGTCACAAAAACTGGAAGCCCTATAGGAATATCATGTGGTACGATAAAAAATACCATAAAGTGACAAGGTAAACTCACTGTTGAGTACAACAGTCCCCTTATAAGTCCACATAGGAATATTATAGTGATACAATAAGGGATCAAAATACCATAAATTAGCCTACTATAAAGTCACTATAAATTCACTATTGAACACTACAGATAGACTATAAGTCCCTTAGGATAATTATTATTATTATTATAAGAATATTATAGTGACTTTTCGTTATGGACTAATGGATAAGAGACACTTGGCCCTTTACTCTTTGCCTAAAGGACAAAGAGTGAACATTTGTTATGCGCGAAAAAAAAAATGAAATAAAAAAATAATCAGCCTTTCCATCTAAAGCATTGCGTTGGGCTACAGCCAGACGGATCCCCATTTAATTCCCTGCTGTCATCCGTGTGCCCTGTCGCGTCCTCGCGCAGCGGGTCCCAGCGGCAGGGGCCACATTACAGGTCCCATGGGGGCCCCCACTTTCACTCCTCCTGACGCCCATATACACTCCTGGCTGCATTCCAGCACTATTCATCCACACTATACACCTCTCCACAGAGCGGGCGAAAGGGATTTTATTTAATTGATAGGCTGTAGCTCCGTTTAAAGTCATGCTGATTATTAAATTAAGGCTACTTATAGACATATCCTAACTCAAGCCGTAAAAAGGCTTGGAGTGCAATTTCAGCGTCCAGGCCCAAACACTGCAGCCAAGAGGAAAGGTCAACTTCTCCTTTAAACCGTTTGAATTTTTTTTTTATTTCTGCTATGTCAGCTGTCATGGACCGTACTAGTTTCATTTCAGTTATAATTTCCTCAATAGTCAGGTTATAGATTTTTTTTTATAATAATAGGCGAATAATAATAACAATAATAATAATAATAATAATAATAGTAATGTTAATATAGCCTAATAATAATAATAGCCTAATAATAAACTAAAACATCCTTGTTATTTTCTAAATTTTAAAATTTTAGCTCTTCTTATTTATTTGATTTATTTGCTTTATTTGAAATACCTAGAATTACATTAGGCCAATAGCTGTAACGAGCCATGCCTCATACTAAACAAATAAGCAAAACATACAAATTAATAAATCCAGAAACGAAAAGAAATTGATTACCAGCTGATTAGAAAACGCAGTCCGGGGCCCATCAGAGAAAAAGGCTACAGAGAGACGAGGTGATCTTTGACAGGTTCAATAAGCCTTCACTGCTTCCCCCCTCCAACATGTTTCACTTCGCATCTACTGTCATAGTGGAGCAGCAGATAGACTCGCAGCCCATAGTAAGGTAGGCTGTGATGGTTGGTTAATTATCTCGGGGGGTGTGCCAGGGGCAAAATCTAGTTTTTAAATCTCAGGCTCAGGAGGCTTGCTCAATTAAAAGGAAAAAAACATCAACGTTTAATTAACAGACCGTGCACCTTACACGAAATAGATTTCACACATAATCCAGTATGCACGAGTGCATGATTTCAAAGCACTTTTTTAGTCAGCGGGAACCCCTTACAGATGGGAATCGCTTGTATCCTTTTAGCCCTCGTTAAATATAAAAAACACAACTCGTGAAACACAAATATCCTATCTTGCAAAATCCTGTAATTGCATTGCATTGTGATGGAAGAAATAACTGGTATAGATTGTGTTGTGTCGAGATAAATTGTTGAAGACAAAACTAGACAAACAGAGATAAATCATGCTGCACATTGCCTGTCACAGTCAATGGCGTTGTCCCACCCTTTCATTTGCACCGAGATTGAACGTGCAAATCATCGACAAAATCATCAATAAATCTTCCATTAAGCTCGAGGACATCCTTCGCTGTGGCAATTGGGCTGAATGCGAAATCTTCCTTATACATTCTTGTCTCCTGCATGTTCATTGTCTGTGTTTCTTTGATTCAAGGTCCAGACGCAGGAATGTCTAAATCAAATTAATGTCCGATATGATCTATTTACAGCCTGAGCACTGTTGTCAGGCTGCTCCATCCCCGGGACTGCTCCCTGCTAATGGTCCTGAATGAATGGAATCGGGACTGGAGACGATTGCCTTTTGACTCAAGCGTGATATTAGATCTTAGGTTTTATAATCCAGTCAGATTTGGGTGTTAAAAGTTGAAGGGCATACAGAGAGAGAGAGAGAGAGAGAGAGAGAGAGAGAGAGAGAGAGAGAAGCGATGAGAGAAAGACGAGCTCGTGCAAGCCCATATGGAAGTCTAATAAATGGACATGTATGGAAATGCCATGTATGCTCATTAGCCTAAATGTGTAAGAATTGGCCGTTTTTGCATGTGAACCCTACCAGATGTAGCCGACATACACACCATGTATCCAGAATATACAAACGTATAACACACAGGTCAACCTCTTTCACTATAAGATACAGATATAATCACATATAGTAGGCTATATGGCAATATGTTAGATTTCCATATGGGGTCCATGCCAGTTGCCTTTCTCCTCTCCAACTATGAATGTGTGTAAATTAACAACAGGCTATAGAAAGTCAATTGGAACAACAAAAAACATGCATTAAAACGTTGAGGAATAACCTTCGCATTATTAATACAATATAATCCCTCTTTATTAGATTAATTTACCAATCATTTTCGGATGGTCACTTTAGTAAATACTGCAGTAAATGACTAGATTTTTTTTTGTTATTGTTTATGTTCCAACTTACCTCGGCTCGAGCTCTTCACAGGGGGTGGGAAAAAACGCGCGTGAGTTTCAGACCATCTTCGGGGACCGCGAGCGAGCGAACGAGCGAACGAACGCTCCTGTTACTGTAGGTGCGGCGCGCGGCTTTCACTGGTGGTGGTGGTGTTGGTGTTGGTTGTTCTATCCCCCCGCGCGCGCGCTCGAATAACCGGAGCCGGTGTATGCGTATCTGTGTGTATGTGTGTGTCTGTGTATGTGTGTGTGTATGTGTGTATGTGTGTGTGTGTGGCAACCGTGAGCTACCGGGGACGGGGTTACATACCAGCTAAGGCTGTGATGCCAGCGCCCATATGGCTGGCACGTCACCGGCAAGAGCCATCACATGAGAGCCCGGTGATTGACATGCGCCCGCATTCGGAGAGATTTGCCCTCCCGGGGGAAGAGAGGGGGGGAGAGGGAGAGAGAGAGAGAGAGGAGAGAGAGAGAGAGAGAGAGAGAGAGAGAGAGAGAGAGAGAGAGAGAGAGAGAGAGGAGGAGGAGGAGGAGGAGGCGGAGGAGGAGGAGGAGGGGGAGGAGGAGGAGGGCTCCGCCATCTGTCACCGCGCTAGCGCTCACACAGCCAGAAAAAAGGAGGAAAAAACAGAAGAGAGGGAGAAAATAAAATGGTGGAACAACAAAACTCATCATTGTTGACCTGTGCTGCTGCTTCAAGGGATGTAGGCTGTTTCTTATCAAACCTGCGCGTTTTCTCGTTCCCCTTACGAACTCCCTACAGTAATGGGATAATACAGTTTTAGAGGAATGCTGTGCAAATATCACAGCAATACAAGTCCCTGTAGGAATATTATTGTGATGCCATATGAGGTAAAAATACCACAAAGTAGGCTAAGATAAGGTCAATGTAGAATCTCACTGCTGAGTACCACAGACACTGTAACTCCCAATAGGAATATTACAGTGATTACTCGTCAGGGTCCACCAGTGTCTCTAAGCCATAAAGTGCTTTAGTGTTATATATGCATGATCATAATGCAGTTAAATACAAAGGTGGATAAACTAAACAACCACCACTATAAAACCAACTATACTTAAGCATTAATTTATACTCCCCCCTCCTTAAAATACCCTATCTTCATGTGACTTATCAGTTTGATATGACTTACTATGATATGTACTTCAAATTTAAAACATATGTCAGCTTAAATAGGCAGGTAACTCTATTGAGCAAATAAAAGGTGGGTAAACTGAGTTTAGGTGTGTTTATCCTCCACTACATCCCTGGTTATGAGGAGGGGTGGGGGGATGGGGATGCATTATAAGTGCATTAAGGCCGTGGAACAGAAGGCATATTGTTTATTTATTTACCTAATTGGATCAAATTATGCTGCAATGTATTCAGAGGAACGACAACCAAAACCAATTGTGATTTGTTCTGACTCCAACGGGCACAGCAGACCCACTCGCCAAAGAGTCAGACAAAAGATCCAATATTATATAGGCTTCTGTTTGAGTGTGTGGACCGGCTCTTGTGTGGTGGTGAGAGTGGAGATCAGATGTTTACTGGTAGGTGGGTCTGAGCGTGCGAGGCTGCCGGCGCGCTGCTGGTGTTTCCACTGTGCAATGCTGAGTGAGAGGCGCCTGCAGGGGCGAGTGTCAGAAAGGGAGAGAGAGAGAGAGAGACATAGAGACATACAGAGAGGAAAGCAGAGAGAGAGGGAGCGAGACCCAGGTGTGCAGCCCCACCAGGGACGGGATGAAAAATGGAGGAGGAGGAGGAGGGGGGTTAGCTGAGATGACAGGGGACTGGTGATGGTAGGAGCTGGCAGAGGTGCCCAAGATTTAGGAGGAGGCGTGTTGGCACATCAGCGGCGTAGATGCAAGACTATGAATTCCTTGCCACCAGCGTCCTGGTTCCTCCAGTATGTCCGCCTCACTGCTTTGTGTCCATCCCAGCGCCGAGATCTCTCTATTTAGCCAACATTAGTGGAGTTAATGTGGGAGAAATGAGCTCGATGACCACCAAGTCCAACTTGGCACACAGAAGAGACCCATCGGGCTGAGGAAACAGGGACCCGCAGGCTGAGAAATAGCTGATGGAGGCTCGTCATGTCCTTGGGCCTGGATCACCCCTATATCTCCTCCGCGTCCACCACTGTGGAGGGGTGGGGTGTTCGGGGGGGGTGCGGGGTCATCCCTGGGGTCACCAGCAGTGTGGCAGCTGTGGCTAGGGAGCCGTGATGCTGCACATTCACTAATGTGTCTCATCCCTTATGGGACGAGGGGACGGTAACCTGGCACTACCCCAAACCGTGGTGAGGTTGGGAGGGGGGGTGGAGGGGCATCAAGCTCCACCGCCAGCCAAATCTGTGCCCTATCCTACCTCAGCTGCACCGGGGGGCTGAGGATGGGACGGCTGTGGCCATGGGGGGCTGATGCTTCTCAACAAGTCCCACACAACCTTCAGGTCACCTTGCCAAAATAAATGCTAAATGTCAACAGCACGGCTTTAGCCAGCGTCGGGCACAAGGCGACTCCAATCAGAGAGGCTTTGATCTGATATGGAGGCGCCGGAGGAGAGCTTGTTCGGAATTATGATATTTTAGAATGACTTTGCATCTTGTTTGTACGCGGATTAGTCTCGAGTAAGGGCCACCTGCCGTCCTTTTTCGTAGGGTAAACATATGCAATCGGAATGCAAAATTGAAGCCCTTTCCCTTTAAGATGTCACATTCTCCATCACTCTTTCCCTCTACGGTCAAATGACACCCAAATGACACCCAATAGCCTTCCAAAGTCACCGAGCCACACCTCCTTATCTTTGTCATCATGCGAGGTGATGACCTGCACGTCACTCGCCTTCCTGGAAGAATTACAAAGTTCCACTGGCACAAATCAAAAATATGAAATAAAGCGCATACACACAGACACACACACACACACACACACACACACACACACACACACATACACACACACACAGGCCCACCCCCACCCCCCACCAGACTCCCGGACCCCATCTGCACTCGCCTCTCTCCAGCCCCCTAATTGCATATGCACAAATGCAAATGCCTATTAATTAATTACTTGACTAATTAGTGCAGTGGTATTTTAGAGCGATAAATCAAGTGGAGATGGGGCCGAGGACGGCGGGGCAGGAGGAGGGCTATGTGGAGCATCAACAATGAACCCACACCAGAGGGAGTGCTCCTACTGTACGTCCTGTGTGTGACTGGGACAGAGAGGATGTGCGCACTGGAGCTTCAGAGGAAACATCTAAAACCCCGAAAGAGCTGAAGAGGTGACAGTCCGAGGTGAGTGTGTATGTCTGAGAGAGAGAGAGAGAGGGAGAGAGAGAGAGAGAGAGAGAGGGAGAGAGTGGGGGATGAAATTTAGGTTGCATATGAGATGTGACCTCTGCTCCACCAACTGTGTTGTTCCTTGGCGTGTGGCCAAGCTCGGATGCTCGGTGTAGCTATTTCACCGAAGAAGAAACCATTGGCTACACACACACACACACACACACACACACACACACACACAACAACCGGTCCTATTGATACATATTTATACTGATATTATAAACCATGTACAATATAGTTCAATGAACATAACAGTTGGCATCGTTTATGCAGTGATACTGATGTGATAATTGTGGCATCTGTGATTGGGAGGTGAATAAATCTGGCAGCTCTGGTAAGCTGTGTGTGTGTGTGTGTGTGTGTGTGTATTATGTGTGTGTGTGTGTATTATGTGTGTGTGTGTGCCTGTAGGTGTGCCAGGCCCCCACCATAAGTGCCCATGGAGATCTCCGGACTGAAATATTCATTCTTGTTTGCTCGCCCAGACAGTGTGGTCCTAATTGCAGCATCAGAGAGCTCCACCTCTCCCTCTCTTCTGGCTTGGCTGCAGTGGATACGAACTTCATCTGGGAGCAGGATGCCTGTGTAAGTATGTGTGTGTGTGTGTGTGTGTGTGTGTGTGTGTATAGATTTGTGTTTCCCCACTTGCTCGCTCGCTCTTCCCTCACTCTCTCTCTCTCTCACTCATTCACAAACAAGTGTAATTCTATATTCAAGGACCGGTTCACGCCGTCAAGCTGTCAGATCCATTCATTTAATTTGTCCGCATGTCTGGTCACATTCTCTGTGTATTGGATTGCTTTACATCTCTGCTACAGTATCTATCTGTGTACTTCAGCTTGCCTTCATGCCTCATTCACTCTGCCTGTGTTGGAGTTGGTTTGGCTATTGATCTCTCTGTCAACATCTCTGTCTGTCTGTCAGTCTCTCTCTCTGTGTGTGTGTGTGTGTGTGTGTGTGTGTGTCTGTCGATCTGTCAGTCCACAGGGTGTGTACGGCTCTGGAGTTTTTCATCAGTTCCCGTGCCAGCCCAACCCGTGCCCGGCCAAGCTGAACCATCTTGTGGGATTTTTGGCTTTTAATTATAGTAAGAGAGGATTAATTATGGCAGTGGAAACAAGGGGCCATGCATTATTGATGCTATGAGTGAGGGGCTGGAGGGGGTAGAGGGTGCTAATTAAATCACTGCCCTACTGCCACGTCCTCCTCTGTCTCTGCCTCCACCATGTCTTCCACCTGCTACGCCTCCGACACCCCACCCTGCTCCACCCCACCCACACACACACCCACACACACACATTGTCACTCATACAAACACTCCTCTCGTCATTTATCTCTGTTTTTCTGCCTGTCGGTTTATTTTTCCCACAGTTCCCCCTTCTTTCTCCATTTCCTCGTCTCACCCATGGTAAAAAAATCATCCGTACCTTTTCAGGAACTTCCTCTCTAGTCTGTGCCTCCTCCCTCCCCGCCTCGCCACTTCCTGTGCCTCAACCACCTATCAGAGGGGTTTTGGCCTTTACATGCTGCGTACATCTTGTTGAGCGTGATCAGTTTATTTTATCCATCTATTCAGACTTCCTCAGCGGTGACTGGTTTTAAATTTGTTTTCATTCTAAATGAGCGCCTTAGTTTCAATTTCAACCCCCAGGGATGCTCTTCCAATCAGCACAGGTTGAGCCATTCCAAGAGCCAAATGTAACAAAAGACTGCCATCTACTGGAACGTATGCACCACTGCTACGTGTATCTGTTCCCTTTCAACCAGCTGCCTTGCAATGCTTTCTCTGTCAGCAGTCTGTACTTTTGCTTTGTCACAGATACCTGCTCCTTTTGAGTCGATTAAGGTTGCATAGACTTACATGGAATGTAAAATTTGAACTGTAAATGAATGCCTTAAAAAACGTAATGCTGAAAAGAATTATTTCTTGTGCGCAAAAGAAGACATGGCCAAGCATAATGGTTTGTTTTTTTTCCTGGTAAAAATCAAAGGTGTTCTTCTAGTACAAAACAGAAACTACTACTACTAACAATCTTCAATGAGAGTGCTCTTTGAAGATTGTGTAATTATTATCAATTTTCTAGTATTAGTGCTCAATGAAATCAGAGTGTCCTTACACAAACAAAGTGAGCTCTAGATTGATACGCCAAACCCAGGGAAACTGTCAATGTAAAGGGCCCCAAAGTAGAGACACTTTAGACCACTCACCCCTACTTAATAAAGGTTTTGTCCCAGTCAATCATTGTCTGCTTATACTGTAGATGTGGAGACGGAGTGAGTGAAACCTCCAATCAGAACAGTCATAATACATTCTCCAAATAAGTTGCTTTGTAATGAATTAAGTAACAGTGCTTGGGACCTCCCTATAACCCTATCAAGGACCCGTAGTGATCCCTAGACCCCAGTTTGGGAACCACTGGCCTAACCTACTTTCCTTGTTGTTCTTCCTTCCACATGGCTGTTACACCTACATGCATTGTGTTCTTTTGCTACTCCACCCTGTGTTTTTCTCTATTGTCACACGAATCTAATTTCTTTTTCCGGATCCCCATCCCAGATTCTTGTCTCCTCTCTGTTTCAATTCCTTTTCTTTTATCCTCCCCTCCTCCCTTCCCCTCCCCTTTGCTATTCTCTTTCTAATTTCTCAGGGATTATCCCATCATGCAGTGTGTCACCGCTGTCCTAACGCGTTCCAGATGGATGTTGGTTCCCGGTCGTCTGACGTAGCAGCGACAACGATAGGCATCCCGGCCGAGGAGGTAATCCCATCTCAGCCGCATCGCTTCTCTGTCTGTCTGTTTGTTCTTCGGTGGTGTTTTCCATGTGCAGGGTTCACAGCTCAGCATTTTGGGAGCATCTCCTTTGCGTGTGTTGGAGCTAAAGAGACCATCCTTCAAACAGGACGACCCGGGTTCAAGTCGAACATCCGCTCTGCTGCAGTGTCCTGAAGCAAGACACAGAATCTCTACTGACCTCTGACCTCGCTGGAGGGGGTTAAAGTGAAGAAACAATCAATAAAATATCACGTTAACATGAGCTGAGGCTGGTATTTTGTCACCCTGCCTTGTAATTACAGTGGCAGGACAGCAGATGGTGCATGCACATCCTTCATGACCAACACAGGACAGTAAACACACAAACTCACCTTTCTAATGTGTATCTGTCCAACATATGAGCACAGGTGAATGGCTGTTCAGGTGAGCAGTACCTGGTTTAGTGTGTGACAGTATGTGATATAACCAGATGGAAAGGGGTGAGTGAGGGGTCAAGTAAGGCGTTGACTGATAAGCATTGCCTCTCCGTGCCCCCAAACAGAATTACCAGGACACCTGCAATGACGGTACAAAGCCTCTCTGTGATCCTGATTAATGGAATATTTCACCTTTTACAGTGATTTTTTGTCCCTCAAATCCCTTGTGCATGCGTCGGCTTATTATTGATAGAGCACCTGGCAGGCATAGGGAATTAGGCAAGCGTGGAAGGGGAAGGGGAGAGAGGGGTTTGGGAGTGGATTTCTGCTTTCCCAGTATAGATCCTGGCCATTCGGTTCTGCTTTTTCTCCATTCGTAGTTCTTGCAGAATACATAGATTTAGTGTCCCGGGCCAGGTTGCACCTGTAGGGGGTCAGAGGGGCCTATGAGGGGCTTTCGTAACAGGGAGATCTTTTGTCCACCCCTGCTATACCGACTGTCACATGGAGCAAGATGTCCCATTTAGGAGTGGATAAAGTTACTCACTTTTCCAAATCTGTCATCGGAGCTGGAGTGTCGGCTGGAGTGTCTCCTGTGTGTGTGTGCATGTGTGTGTGTGTGTGTGTGTGTGTGTGTGTGCGCGTGCGTACACACATCACACATTTTGTACAGCGTGTCCCCTTGCAGCCGGAGTTATTACGGAGGTTTTTTATGATACGTGTGCTCAGGCTGTAAGTGTGATCTATCTTCAGGAGGTTTTTCCTCTGGTTCTGCCAACACAGTGATTTAATGACATGCGCCCAAAACAAAAGATAAACAAGGCGAAGAGTCATAAAAATAGAGACAGATGCATGCAGGTCTACATTTAGATTTACGTGATCATCATCAGTGTCCAACAATATATATATATATATATATATATGGATGTAGCAGCCAGCAGCATCCCAAATAGAACGATGACACACCAGGCTTAATTATGCAGAGGTACACAAATACAGACACCCAGAGGGGCATCCAAGCTCACTAACACATTGTAGAGAGACTAGCAGTAGTTATATAACAACATACCCTCTAATAGATGAAATAATACAGTGGCACAACATTAGGACATTGGATTATCAGGATCAGCTGAGGTACAAGCAACAGCAGCAGCATCTGGAGGAAAGAAAAGAAGAGAATGGCAAACAACAGTTCTTGTTTAATGAAAAATAAGCAAGGTGATTTTCTTTGTTAAGCCATTTGTGTGCAAATGAGTTCATATACAGCAGAATATCCATTTGGTTCCCAATTAGAGCAATTTGTTCTACTTGTCAGTGTGTCAACAATGTGGAGTAATTTCGTTAATATGACAGACTGCCTGGGGATTTTGCAGTGCCTGGCTGCTATGACACTTCTGTGTTCATTGATTTGAACGCCTAACTGGCAATTTGTCTTTCTAGTAATCCACACAGGCAGGGGAGAAGAATGGTCATACGCCTGTTTGTGGTGTGACATTTGATTCACTTTTTTACTGTGTATTCCTTTGACGTAGAGGAGCTTGTGATGGTGATTACCCTCTTCATATCTCTTAATGCCACACAGATTGTGCCAGTTCACATTTGAATCCAACATATCTCCAACTGCAACCAGTAGAGTAGAGTAGAGAGTAGAGTAGAGTAGAGTAGAGTATAGAGTAGAGTAGAGTAGAGTGTAGAGTATAGAGTAGAGTCGAGTAGAGTAGAGAGTAGAGTAGAGTAGAGTAGAGTAGAGTATAGAGTAGAGTCGAGTCGAGTCGAGTCGAGTAGAGTATAGAGTAGAGTAGAGTAGAGTAGAGTAGAGTAGAGTAGAGTATAGAGTAGAGTAGAGTAGAGTAGAGTAGAGTAGAGTATAGTAGAGTAGAGTAGAGTAGAGTATAGAGTAGAGTATAGTAGAGTAGAGTAGAGTAGAGTATAGAGTAGAGTAGAGTAGAGTATAGAGTAGAGTAGAGTAGAGTAGAGTAGAGTATAGAGTAGAGTAGAGTAGAGTAGAGTCGAGTAGAGTAGAGTAGAGTATAGAGTAGAGTAGAGTAGAGTAGAGTATAGAGTAGAGTAGAGTAGAGTAGAGTAGAGTAGAGTGTAGAGTAGAGTAGAGTAGAGTAGAGAGTAGAGTAGAGTATAGAGTAGAGTAGAGTAGAGTAGAGTAGAGTAGAGAGTAGAGTAGAGTAGAGTAGAGAGTAGAGTAGAGTATAGAGTAGAGTAGAGTAGAGTAGAGTAGAGTAGAGAGTAGAGTAGAGTAGAGTAGAGAGTAGAGAGTAGAGTAGAGTAGAGTAATAGAGGACTGTGGTTACACTGGGCAGCTCCCAGGAGTGAATGGTTGGATTTACCCAAGAGCAGAACATCTCATCTGAATAAAAACATAAATAAAATCAGATTTTCAGCCAGTGTGTAGTGTGCAGTATGAAGCAGGCTGTTTCTGAAAAGGAGCGTTGTGTTCTCAGTCAACTATTGGTAAAATCCAGTGTTGTTACAGTCACCCGCTGTGTCAATATTCATGTGCTAATGTCTTTTGTAATATCTTTACAGTAAGTAGTTTGCACACAGTGAGCTTGGTTTAGTTTGATTCTCATCTGTAGACTACACACACATACAACCTACATTTGTCTCTTTTTTTGTGCCAACATGCCACTTTCTGTGGACTTTTTTTTGACCACATGTACTTAAATCACTGCATTTTATTTAATATTCTGATCACAGTCTTATCTAGTTTATTTATAATAATGCTGTGTACTTAAAATAATGGGTTCATTGAAACAGTGTTTAAAGTTTTGTCTCTTCTCAGTTACTGTGTTCCCTGAACCTACACACCTCAGCTAAAAGACACATTTTTATATTGCCAGAGAACAGCGATTATTCTCTCACTTTTTGTCCCCCAAACACAGGAAAAAGAAGGTAAAATGCCTCAGTTTATATTGGAATCTCACATCACTACTTATTTCCCTGTTTGTTTCTGTTTGTGTTTGCTTCCCTTTCACTTCCCTTTCACTTCCTTGCTTAGTCTGTCATTGACTGCTCTGTTGTTCTTTGTTGTTTTTTCCTGGTCCGTCCACCCAGCTTCTCTCAGCTCGGTCACACAGTAACTCTTTCCACACAACTGCACAAAGTTTATTATGTAGCAATAATAATTACTCAATCTGTGGTTTAATTAAGCACTGGCATTCTGCGGCTTGTAGTGAGCTGGCCCCTTACAGTACATTGCACATTCCTCATGAAATATTGCGCAATCCGTGCCAAATACACACATCGTGTTACGTAACCACGCTGGAACCAAATCAAATGGCAGTGAGTGACTGAAACAGGTTTACTTTCCCTAGAAACATTTAGCAACTACCTAGACAGTCTGTATTTTGCCTAGCTTGCTGCAAACCTAAGCCAAAACCTTTCAGACTTCAGATAGACGAGGAGAAGCAGCAAGGAGTTCCCAGCCCCCTGGAGAGGCATGCGGAGGCGGCGCTTTAGCTTTTAAAGATAGGAGTCAGACACCTAGACGAACCCTTTAAAACCCAACGCTGAAGCCCCCCCCCCCCTCCACCCCTCCCACCTAAATCTGTCCGCCCCCACACGGAAACAGTGAATAAATAACATGCTGGCAATGCTCTGCCTGCTCTGACCGGCGGGATAAACACTCAGTTGACTGTTTTATGTGTTTCTGGCCTCCGTGGACGGCAGCGGTGCTCCCATAGTGCCAGACACCTTGACCTTCTTCTCTGTTCCTCCCACCAAACCCCTCCAGCCGCCCTCCACCTCCTCCTCCTCCTCCTCCTCCACCACCACCACCACCACTGCTATCTCCTTCATTCCAGCCCATGCCAAAGCCCCACTCTGCCCCAGGGCCAAATCCACTGCTCTCCATGATCCAAATCCCCCTGCCATGTGAGTGAAATAACAGCAAGGCCCTGAAAATAGCATTGGAACTGCCCTTCTCTCTCCTCTCCTCTCCTTTCACTTCGCCATCCACAATCTGCCTCCTTTCTCCTTCTCCTGCTCCCTGTGTTTCCACCATCCTCTCCCTCTCTATTTTTCTGTTTTTCCTCTCTGTTTGATCCTTCTGTTTTTCTATTTTCCTGTTGTTCTACTTGTCCCATTTGCTCCAGTTCCTCTCTTCTGTCTATTCTGTCTCTGCACATTCTCCACTATCTGGCAGTAGGACAGCTTTAATTTCTTTTTTTATCTTATCGGTGTTCCCATTAGCCTTCAAAGCAACCAACTGCATTGTTGCTACTTCAACGGATCCCACTCTTGTACTTGAGTTTCACTTTGATACATGCATGTGCAAATTCTTCACACACACACACACACACACACACACACACACACACACACACACAGACACACACTTGTGCACATACACACACATGCACATAAACACACATGCTTGTGTTTGTCTCCCGTCTCGGTCTTCCTTCACTGTTTATCATTTGGGATAAACAGGAGAAGTGGGAAAACGTCAAGACATAGGATCGTCATTAAGTCCATTCTGATGCATTTGCATCATGGCAATAAAACCAAGGTTCTGACATTTTTGGCCTTTATTATTATTGTTTTCATTCCAATAGGATCACGTTAAGTATCTCATTAGTTTTAGTCATGCTGCTTGCGGGTGAGAAACATTGTAAATGTTTTTTTCCTCCTCTCAGTTATTGATTAACGGCTTTGGGATGGAGGGGAAAAGGACAGCCCGAGCATTTCGCTATGTGACTATGATGGGGTTTCGACTGGAAATCATTAGGTATAGTAGCACACAGCCTAATCAATCCAGTGATGTACGTGTCAATAGCATAGGCTTAGCTGCTGGATCCCCATGTGCATTGCTCTCTACGCATCTCTCTTCTTGTTTATCCCTCCTTGCACTCTCTGTTCCCTCCCTCCCTCTCTCAGCACAAATCTCTCATTCACAAATAGAGGCCAAAAGAGGCTCAGCTGATGGGATGAGATTATTATTTTTTTTTTCTGATTACAAATCAACCTCAGCTTAGATAGATACAAAAACACAGCCGCCCCCCACCCACTTGTTCTGTCCTCTTCCTCCCCTCCCCTATTGGCTCTCTCTCCTCCCCTCTCTCCTGATGTCTCCGCCCCCTTTTGCCCCCCCCCCCACCCCCTTCTCTCCCTCACAGCCAGATCTAAGGACGTGCCTCATTCACTCCTGCTGCACAGGTTGTGAAGAAGGGAAAGAGAGAGGGAGGAGAGTGAGAGAGAGAGAGAGAGAGACACAGAGAGAGAGAGAGAGAGACAGAGAGAGAGAGAGAGATAAACACGCACCATACAGCCAGTCAAACAGAAGTGAGAAAGGCACTGAGAGAGAGAGAGGGAGAAAGAGAACGAGAGAGTGAGTGAGAGAGAGAGAGAGAGAGAGAGAGAGAGAGAGAGAGAGGAGAGAGAGAGAGAGAGAGAGAGAGAGAGAGAACAGGGGAGGTAAAGGAGAATATTAGCAGTTGCTGGAGAGGGAAAGAGGAGAGGAGAGCAAAAGAGGTGAGGAGGAGAGAACCTGTTTGGTCTGTTTTTAAAGGGAAAAGAGGGAGAAAGGGGGTGAAGAAGAGAGAGAGAGTGAGGAAGAAGAAGAGAGAAGAGAGCCTTCAGGAGTGGGACTACCCGGTGATCCTCGGCAGCGACCCCCCCCCCCTCCACTGGGAGCCAGACCCCCAGCATCCGGAGCCATGGAGCCCTCTGTGTCGACCGAGGTCGATGACGAGCCCAAGGAGAGGAAGAAGATCCACTTTGCTGTTCCGGCCTCCGCTCCCACCAACCTGGACCCCCGGCAAGTGGAGATGGTGAGCAGGCGCTGGGTAGACAGATAGTGGTTTGACCCGAGGAGACATCCATTACGTGTGTCTCGGGAATGTCTTTTCAGTTTCAGCCCTAACTCATTTTGGTCTTTACTTATTATTTAGAAGTGTTGCATGGTGGAATTTCTGATTGGCCAACTTCCCCCTCCAAAGCTTTCACCCATTTCATTTAAGAGAGGCAGAGTTTTTAAAACATTGCTTATCATCACGATAAAGTCTCGTATCATTGTTGACCAAGTAGTTCCAGCTTCACTCTGTGCTGCATCATCTGTTTTTTTTTTTTATCTGCTTTGTTTCATTTTTGACAAGTCTCTCTAGCCGGGTCTGTCTGCCACACGGTTGAGAAATTATGATGAAATTTCCCTTTCTCTCAGTTTCCTCATGAGATTAGTGCCTCGCTGTTTCATCTCATCTTGACCCGTTTAACGATGTGACATTGACACGAAAGTCATTATCTAGCTATAGTGAAGCCAGTTTGCTCTTTTGTAACTTGCTGGCGATGCGAAAGCCCCCCCACACATACTGACGGTCATGCAACTCCCAAAGTTAATAATTACTTTTTTTGTCTGTGATGTGTCTTTGGCTGCCTGTCACACTATCAGCATGTGAGTGACCAGGTCGTCTCGGGTTTTGCCACTATCAGATCTTTCTTCTTTGCTCTCTGATGCCGAAAAAACTGTATTATCAACTGAACGAGGCCTGTGCTGTACTGTGAACTGTGTGGGTCATCATGGATGTAAGTGGGTATGTGTCTATGTGTCTATACTTTTTTTGGTGGGACATCTCTGATCTGTCCTGTCGGCCCTGACGTCGGAGGCTCTTAATTTAGAGCAGGAGAAAGTGGGCCAGTGCAGGGATCGGTTGGTGCTGTGGTTCTGTAGATCCAGGCCAATGGCTCATCCCTCCCGAGAGCTCGAGGAGAGGTGGGGAGGGAAGCCAAGAGAGAGCTGCATGAAGGAGAGCAGAGAGAGAGAGAGAGAGAGAGAGAGGGGAAGAGACACAACCTGTTCTCTCCGTTCACCTGTCTGGTGTCAGCTCCCTCAGTGGCTGTCCCTGTTTCACGGCTCACACATACAGAGGCTTTCATCCAACTAGGATGGCCTGTCATCCGGCTCCATCTACCCTCCTGACTGATGATCACACACTGTCCTAAGAAGTTTTTGAATCTAGCGTTGAGTCTTTGAATGCTATTTTTGCTCAAAGCACATGAAAAACTCCCACTGGGGCGAGATAATTGCGGCTGTTTCCAATGCAGATCAACTTGTTTTTAATCAAGTGTCATTTGCTTCATGCTAGTGGATTGATCCGCCTTATTCTGCCAGGTTTCAGGATAATAACACTAACAATGACAGTTCAATTGCATTATAAACAAGTGGCTTATCTCACCCCATTGGCTTTTTCACTTGTTTTAAGAAAGAATGAATATGACTTTAAGACTAAATGACTTGCTAAATTGGACATTTTTTTTCATTGGGCCATATAGCCCAGGCTTTCACACAAATACACAATTACACAACCACTCTCGCTCCCCTCCTCATCTCTTTCTGCCCCCCTCTCTCCCCCCCTTTTTCTCTCTCCATCTCTCGTGCTCTTCATTGCTCTCTGATCCCTATCATCATTTCCAAGAAACCACAGGATATCAATCTGCCATATGTGAGCCGTTCTTTGCACTTCCTTCCGTTTTGGGGCGGACCTCATTGCTCAATCACCTTATGGTCAAACAGTGATCAGCTATATTTGGGGTTGTTTGCTGGTTCCCGGCCAGCAGGCTGACCCTGGCCTTTTACCTTATAGCTATTTTTTGCCTTTCTCAGCATTGGGCCTGTTAGGGACGTTGAGGTCAGTCAGTTCATTCATGCAGGCTAGATCAGACCGTTTACAATGCAGGCAGCTATAGAAAATAGGAAGCCATACAGTCTCAGGTGTGCTGCTGGTGATATTCTGGGTGGATGTTTTGATGAATTGTGTGTGTGCATGTGTGACACGCACTCATCTTGTGTGTGTGTGTGTGTGTGTGGGAGGGGGGGACAAATGCTCTGAAGGGAGTATGGGAAACAGAAGGGGCGTTCAGAAGAGGATGTGTTTATGTGTGTTTAACAGCAGATACAATCTACCCAGGAGTAGAGGGAGTCTCCAGGGACGGAGGTGGGTGGGGTGGGGGGGTAATGGTTAATGACACATACTCATTTCATTCCCTTACCCTCCCACAGCAATTACTGTCGCCCACAAGGCCGTCTTCGCTAACGAGTTGTAATGACTATACCATTCGTTCCGAACTTGTTACACCCTCAGTAACTTCTTCACTCTTGTTTGCGATGGCATTTAAACCCCAAAACCGCTATCGACTGAACTGCCGGGGCGTTGTTACCATGGAGACTGGCTGCGCAGCTATGTCGCCCGAACCTCCCTCACAGTTGACACCCGAAAGGTCAGCTTTAATGGACAGCTCTGTCTGTCTGGTTAGGTCGTTTACATTGGCGCTAACACGTGTTTATAAATGTATGTGTGAATGCTGGAGGGAGGAAGAGAGTGTGTGTGTGTATGTGTGTGTGTGTGTGTGTGTGTATGTGAGGGTGTGGGGGGGGGTGTTAATGTGTGAGAAGCTACTATACCTCCCACCCACTCCCTACGCCTCCGACATGAGTCTATATGTAAATTGTACATTGTGTGAGAAAAACAACAGCTACATGCCCCGAAGGCTCATTCACACCTAAATACTCTCACTGGACATTTCCCTGGTTTTACATATATGTGCTGTGACAGTGTAATGCAGCTGGAAGTCTGCTGAAACAATGAGCACACTGCAAAAAAATGTCCACCGTAACAAGCATTTTGGTCTTGTATTTAGTCTCAAAATCTTATTCTTCTTGAAACAAGTGCAAAAAATCTGCCAGTAGGGTGAGATACATTCACTTGTTTTCGATGCTCTCACTTCAATTTTTTTCTGGTGACAATATCTTGAAATAAGGCAGACTGCTCCCGTAGCATCAACATAATGTCACTTGATTTGAGATTGGAAGCAAGTGGGATTATCTCACCCCATTGACAGATTTTTCCACTTGTTCTAAGAAAAATAAGATTTTAAGACTCAATACTAGATTAAATGACTGCCTAAGCCCTCTCCGATTAAAGGCTTTTTAACTTTCGAACCCACATGAATCCCTGGACAGGCCACAAGGACACATTTGTGTTTATACTACTTCCTTTCTTACTTTCCAGTACAATTCCTGGCCTCCTAGAGTACCTGTGGGTATTTGGGGATACCTGCAGCGCTCCTAGTGTCTCCCACTATGAAATCCCACTAGAATAAACATGAACTTAAATATCTTGTATTCTTCAGTCCCAGCGGTCTCCACGTTGAGAGGTCTCTCAGGATAAAAGCTTTGGTCCTCCTCTGGTTCTACAACAACACAGAGGCAGCACATGGCTGTGTTTACCATCCCCAACCCCCCTCCACACACACACACACACACACACACACACATTCCCCAATCCTCCATGCTTTGTAAGTGATGTAGGGTAATGTGCATAATGGAGAGAGATTAGGGTCATGGTGCAGACGCTGCATCCCTGATTCCCTTCAAGTCCGCCACCCTGTGGACTTAACACAGCAAGCAGACATCTCTCTCTTTCTTCTCTTTCTCTCTCTCTCTCTCTCTCTCTCTCTCTCTCTCCCTCTCTCTCTGTCTCTCTCAACCTAATGTGATCTGGTCAGCCAACGTTGATCCTTTGAATTGATAGGAAACTCAGAGGGGCCGGGAATATCAAAGGGCAGCAAAGGGCATCCGTCCAAAGCCATCCAAAGGCAAACATTTCCGCATCAAACTATATAAAAACCTACGGCGGATGTCCGTCAACACCGCCCCCCTCATCCCCCCCCCCCCCCCCCCCCCAATCTCTCCCTCACCCCCCCTCACCCCCAGCCCCCCTCCACCCCTCCCCATCAGCCTACAGTCCCTGGGTTAAACGTCACACAGCGACCTTTGGTGCGGCGAGTGTTTGTGGGTAAACATTGCCGGTCTGGGGGACTGTCAACATGCACTCCTAGCCAGAACATCTTGTTGGATGGCACAAAGCATGCTGGGACTGGGCGAGAGGGCGTAGTGATCTTTTGGCTGAAGGTGTTTCTCCGCTTGTGGACAGGAATGTCACTGGAGGTGATTCAGTTTGCCCGATGACGCGATCTGTTGGTTTATGAAAATGGATTTTCATGTTCCTTTCAAAGTTGTCTGCCATAGCAGTTTGATGATGTTTGTACAAGCGGCGAAAAAATTAATTGGGAAAGAAATAATTTAAATGATGAATTGCCTTGTTGGAAACCACAGATTGTAATTACATTTTGGACACAAACAATGAGTCTCTGTCTTCCTTAGTTTGTGTGTGTGTGTGTGTGTGTGTGTGTGTATCCCTCCCTGCTTCTGACAGTCCCAGCATTTTGATTTGTTAATGACTCTACAGAAACATGTACACTGCCTGTGTCTGTCTAAAACAGTTTAGCACAAAGTTTCCTTGTAAATTATAACTACCCTTCCCCACTGCCACCGTTGCATACTCTTTATTTCTGCAGCGTGCTTCCTGTCCCACAGAGCCTGTTCAGTCTGTTCAGGTAAATAGGCCTGCTGGTCACATATGGTCAGCTTCCCATACTCAGAACTAGACATTTGTATTTTGCTCTGAAAATCATGTTGTCCTGATGATATCATTTGCTCAGCAATCTATCATTTTCACGTTGCTTCCTTCTTTGTGTGTGTGTGTGTCTGTGTGTTGTATAAACAGATAAAACACAAATATTGAACATGGGCAGAGTGATTTGTTGCCTGATGATACTGTACACAGTCATTTGAAGATGGACTGCAGTGCACACAGTATCTGAAGCATGGGGGCTCCGCATAAGCCGACACACGCATGTGCCGCTGCAAGACGTCCTCTCGCCGGCTTAGTGTTATGGTCAACAAATCCTCTGTTGTCTGCTGGTGTCATTATCCCACTCAATCACTCACTCATCGCTGCACAGATCATCGTTAATCAAACAAGTTAGGCCATACTCGAGGCATTACCAGATATATCCCCGTCCCCATAACGTGCATTCATTCATTTGTAACTGTAACATTTCCATATTTTCTTTTTTCATCCGTGTGGGTGCTCAGAAACCAACAGCAGCCGTGAGTTTGAAGCCCTTTGACCCCTTCTGTGGCAACGACAACAGCCATATCTGTGATGAGAGGAGAGGGAGAGGATTAGGAGGTCAACAGTGGTATAGTAGGGAGGGAAATATGGGGGGTGGGGGGATAAGGGCCGGGCAGGATCTGCAGCTGACTTGTTACCAAACGTCACCATCAGTGAATCAGAGAGTTGATTGCAGTTCTGGGTCAGGACCAGGACCAGGGAACTGCACCTTGGGCTGCCTTCGTCCCTCACAATTTGGCTTTTGGGATCAGGAGCTGGGGCTGCAGCCTGTCCCCTCTGCCCCCGTCTCTCAGTAGGAGCCGCAGGACGCTCTGACTGAGGTGGGCATAATGAGAGTAGCATTGAGGCGTGACTCAAAACAAATGGGATTGGTCTTGATCCCTGTTTCATCAACACAGAGAAGACATGGCATTATGTTATTGCCGCTATGCCTGTTTGTAATCTCTGATTTTCGTCACACGGCGGTTGAGATGTTTTTTTTTTTTTTTTTTTCATGTTTATCTGCCTGCCACTTAATGAGCTTGCGCAGGGGTACACTGGGTCATTTTCAATATGTTTAGTAGAGAGTGACTCACAGCAGAAACCAAGCAAGGGTTAGACGCCACAGTCAGAAATAACAGTTTTGAATGTACAAATTCATGGGATCAGACGGACTGCTTGGCATGGGAGATTGACGTTGGAAATTGACGCAATCAGATGATAAGCCAAGGCGGTTTTAGTTGCTTTTGAAGCAGTTCAACTTCATGAATAATAGGAAAAAATTATATTCTTCACTGATGAGGATTTACACTGTGGTATCTGAGAGGATGCCTTCTGCATCCAAAGCAATGACCTGTGAGCTGCATAGCAACCATTAACAATACCCTCTTCCATTTTATCACCTGTGGGTAAGTATGATGCTGTTAGAGAGTAACTATAGCTACTGTGCCCTCTGTTTGCGCCTGACTATTGACCTCTGGAGCTGGTCTTTGTCAGCTGTACAATGTTAAACCACTCACTGCTATTGAATTTGAGTGAGGGAACAGGAACAGCAGAATCGTCTCTGTGTTTGCAGGCTGTGTGCCGTGCTCTTTTCTATGAACGTTGTGATTGACACATCCCCTGTTGTCGCCGCGCCCTGCGTGCTGCTCCTGCATGCGCTGCGGCCTGGCAGGTGGCTTCCTGTCACTCATCAGCCACCAGCACATTATCTCAGTTGTGTTACTGCAGGAAATCATTCCTCAGTCCCTGGAACAACAGGCCTAGGCTACCAGCAACTAATTGCACGAATGCTGGGGGGTATTGTGGGGCAGAGGAGAAGGGGTGAGGGGTGAGGGAGACTAGTGGTGAGGGGGGATGGGGGGATGGGGTGTGTGTAAGTGTGATATCATTCTGCCAGTGGGTGCAGTGTAATTACATTTCCTATTTGGGGGTCATTGGAGAGCCCCTCCAGATGCTTTCTGCAGCCCATCTGTTTGTTCAGTTAGCCACTGGTGGGGCCAAAGGTCACTCTGAATGTGTTATGTGAATGTAGAGAAGCAAAGTGCAACAGTTCACTCTCTAGGACTTCTGGGAATTTAGTGACTCCATCCGTCTGAATAGTAATAAGCAGACCGTGCAGATATCCGACAGACCGCGGACCTCACTGAGCTACGAATGGTGAATTGGGGTTATAATTTTGCGCAGCCATGTCCTTGACCCTCTTTAGTAACAGCTGGAAACTCCGCTGGTTACTCAGTGAAGCCTTGTGGAAGCTGCCTGGCAGCACAGGCTTCTCTGTTCAAATACAAGTGTACCTGACAGACGTGTTTGTCACATGATAGATCTGATCACTTACCTTTCATTGTCCATTTGTCTTACATATGGGCACATTTCTTAGCTAACTTGGTCAGGGGGCGGCAGGGTGGCCTGGTGTTTAGTAGAGCTGAACAATTACAGTAATCTAAATCACAATATGAACTTCTGCAATTTCCAAATCGCAGAGGCTGTAATTAATTGCTTAAGAGAGAGGGGCGTCCAAACTGGATTTCTAATCAAGGTGTTTTAGAGCTCTGGGCAATCTTTGGTCCATGAATCAAGTGCAATACTGGGGAAAATCTTTCATCATCCTCAAACACAGTAAATCCTGCACACTGTCATTTTCTTTTTACAAAATCACTTTTTTTTAAATACATCTAAAGTTCGAAAAAAATGATGACAACAAAAACTTTGTAAACTTTGTCTATTTCTTTCAGCCCTAGTGTTTCGAGAGCATCATATAACCAGAAGGTTGTGGGTTTAATCCCCACTACAGCCAATGTGCTCTTCCCTGCCAAAGTGTCCTTGAGCAAGACACCAAACCCCTACCTAAAGAAACAAATTCCACTGATTCATATGCTCTGAAACTCTTCAAAACATCTGCGAGAGAGAATCATGCCCATTAACTGTGTTGATATTTTTCATCTTAAAGCTGAAAAGCAGTCATGCATGTTATCTCTCAGCCACAAATCTACTTAGATAAGCTGCAATTCACAGTTGTCAGGAAAGGCTGAGCCAGAAGCAGCTTTCTCTTTGTCTCTTATATCTTGCACAAAATTTCAAACACACTCCTGCACACTTATAAGATCTTTAGCATACACATAAATTGTGAGTGACTGTTAATCATTTGCACGTATGTTCTTCTCAGAATTTTGCTTCACCATCTGAAATTGAGTTTACAAAGCATGTCAGACCTGGGCAGTGTTTTTCTCCTCACAGAAGTGTTACTGCACTACAAATGTCTCTAAATACAAAAAAACAAATCTCAGCTCACACAGAGAGGGATTAGTTTTCATCTTATTGTATTATTGTACTTAGCTGGCACTTAGAGCGCCACAAGAGGTTCAGCCACTTCATTTTATAAGGATCACCGGCGGGGCATTGGCTCAGAGAAAGAGGGCAACACCATGACGGTGTTCAATTGAGTTACACTGTAGAGTTCAGACAGGCCAAAGATCAGAGAGGAAAGAGGAGAGAGGAAAATGTGGATTCACTAGAGCGAAAAGGAAAGACAAAGACCGGAGGTGAAACATAAGGATGGATGGTGTGCGTGCGTGCTTGCAGGCCTCCTCCCATTAGTGTATTCACTTCTGGTTGTGTGTGAGTGTGTTGCTAATGGGTGTGTACGTGTTACCATGCACATACACGAGTGCTTATTTCTGAGTGATGTATCAGTGTGCGCCTGTGGGCAGATGCCATAACTGGAAATCAATCGCTTAAAAATCCATATCTATCCATCCGGGACTGAGTTAAAGCTAGGCCATGAGAGAGAGCAAGAGAGAGAGAGAGAGAGAGAGAGAGAGAGAGAGAGAGAGAGAGAGAGAGAGAGCTTGTACCTCTATCTGAGAGTTGACACACACTGCTTTAATGAGATGGCCTAATGTAATGGAGTGCCATGGACATGTGGGACGGCAGCGTTGCCCTCAGAGCCGACAGGGAAGGAGATCTGAGGTGTGTTTCTCTTTGTGTTGTCTTCGCAGTGAGGGCAGATCTGCACAATTGGCTCCCCCTGAGATGCGAGACTGTTAGAGCATCGTTTTAGCAATGCGGCGAGTGAGAGCCTTTCTGTCTCTCTCTCTCTCTCTCTCTCTCTCTCTCTCTCTCTCTCTCTCCCCACAGAGCCCCCAGAGACCCCTCAGATCTAGTTTATGCTGTCCTACTGCTGCTTTTAATAGGCTTGGCCGCCAGAGCACCAGCTTAGGGGACTGCCTCTGGGGAGCAGACCCATATTGGCCAAATCTGCACCCAGGCTGCTATACGCAAGACGGTGCTGAGCCAACACGCATACCTGCCCACACACACACACAGACACACACACACAGACACACACACATGCAAAGTCAACATTTACCGATGACTCATACCCTACATAGCACAGATTGTGGTTCAATCTAGTATATTGGAGTCCTTTCTGGCTGCTTAACCTCTTTGCCTCAATTAGTTTTCTATTAGAGAGTTATAACAATACTACTCATTAATTATAGCAATCTTTATTTATATAGCACTTCTCAAACACACAAAGGGCTTTATAAAGAAGTAAAAAAAAAATAGCAAAAACAGATAAAATCTTCAACAAAGCAATGAAAGCAAGGTAAGAAATATAAGCAAGGCAAGAACATAAACCATAAAAGGGAGGTCAGAGGTGATTAATAAAAGGTCATTACATTAAAACAAGTATAAAAGTGATTTTTAAGAAGTGAGGTAAACGATGATACAGATTCAGACAGCCGAAGCTATATATTCTCCCGTCTGCCATTGATCTATTCTATGAATTCTTCAGTGTCTCTCCGGTTTCACTGTCTCTCTCTTCTCTGTCCCGCACACAAACATACACACACACACACACCCAAATGCACAGTCAGCAATATTATTCAGCTTCACTCATCAGCTTCAAATAAACCGACGTATCTCCTTTCCCTAAACAGCCGTGTTATGAACCGCCACGAGCCGGTGTTTTGACTGAGACCAGAGCTCTCCACCGGCGAGTCCAACAAGTATGAAATGAAATGCAGAGAGGTGCTGCAGTCCCAGGGGGACGCCTGCGGGCGCACACCTGTGGAGCCCATGAAAGGCCCAGCAGCAGCCCAGCCTGCTTAAAAAACCCCTCCGAATAAAGTCCACACCCCACAGCAGTGCGACTGATCTTGGTACAAAACAATGGCTGCCAGTGGAGAGGGGTGGGGTGGGGTGGGGGAGTAGGGGGGGAGGGAGGGGAGTAGGGGGGGAGGGATAAAGTGTACCGGGAGTAATCTCACACGCTGTGCCCCAGTATTAGCGTAAATGAGGAAGTCACATACGATCTTATGTAACCAGGGCAAAGTGGGGTGGTTTAAGGCTGGAAAATTACAAGAGTCACTGTGTGTGTGTGTGTGTGTTTATGTGTGTGTGTGTGTGTGTTATGTCATCTGCCGCTGCCAATGTCATACATCCCCCACCGCCACCATCATCACCACCACTACTGTCACCATCACTGTGTGTGTGTGTGTACGTGTCTGTGTGTGTGAGAGAGAAAGAGAGAGAGACCTGCATTTAGATTTAGATGTGTCTGTTGCTGTGTCTGTTTATTGTCACTGTGTTTTTATCGTTTTTGACATTTTGCGTCTCTTACGTTGTGGTTTGCAGCTGCGTCTAAGAAGTGGGTTGTTGTCTTCTTCCTAGTTTAGGAGGTTGGGTTTCAAAGGTCATGTCTTGATGATTCACGGGTCAACCTTGATGATTACATAGATGCCATTAGGAACACTAACCACCTGCACACACACAGAAACACACACACACACACACACACACAGAAACACACACACACGAAACTGCATGTGAGCACATTGCAGATTCCATATAGATCATCAGATTATGCTTCTCTGTGACCTCAATTATCGCCCCCTATCATTCTACTTTCAGTTTATCTCTCCATTCCTCTTTCTCTCTCCATCTCTAGTTTTGAATCTACATTTTTTTTCACATTTTATTTCACATGCTGTCCTCATTTCACTGGTTTCCTTCTGCAACTGTCTCTGTCAACGACACCATCTCAGAGCTAAGGCTCCTTAACCGCTTGAAAAAATGAAATGAAAATGAAATGGGCTCGAGGCATTATTATTAATGTTTCGGCATTTTTGCTTTTAATTGATAGTTAACAGTAGAGAGACAGGAAAGATGGGAGAGAGGGGGATGACAAGTGACAAATGTCCCAGGCCAGATTCAAACCTAGGACATGGCAGGCACATGGTATGGTTGAACCACCAGGATGCCCCTTAAACCAACGTTTTGACCTGCATGATACTCCTTTCTCTCTCTTGGCTACCGTTCCTGTCTCTTCTACTTTCACAAATAAAGCAGAGATGTAAAGATATGAAAGAAGGGGCAACGCCTGGCTGGCTGGAATGCAGAGGACAAATCCAGTAGTTATCCCAGTTTAATGGCTGGGCGCAGGACTGGGCTCGGGCTCGGGCACGGCAACATCTGGTGCGCTTTGCCTCGCTGCGATCTGGCTTATCCGTCCTCTAGTGGGCTCCGTGTGAGCTACCTCAGGCTGCCCTGCAGGGCTGGGAGCAGGTGTCAGGCGGGCAGAGGCAGCAGGGTTCACAGCAGCATCCGGCCCCGGGCCTCCACACCTTGCCAGGGGAGAGACAGGAGAGACGGAGGGGGGTCAGACGAAGCCCTGTGGATGCTCCCTGCCAACAGAGAGAAAGAGAGAGGAAGGAAAGCAGAGACGAGTCAGCAAACAGAAGCACCATAATATGATTTCAGTCTGAACACGCTCCGGTGATGGAGACGAGGGGGGGAGAGGGAGGTAGAAGCAAAGAGAGGAAGGGGATTGGATGACGGTAATGTCACTGTCAAGGAATGAAGGATGGATATGGAAGTAAACAGGATAGGGGAAGGAGAGGATCAAGTGAGATGGAAATGAGAGGTGAAACAGAGAAAGACAGATAGTGTGAGAGAGCCAGGGAAGACAGGAAAGCTGGAAGTTGCGTGATGAGATTAAAACGCGTCGCCGGTGTCATAAATAAGGGTGAAATCCACGCTCGATTACTCTGTGTTGTCGTGTTTGACAGCGGCAGCTTTCCGCCGCGTGGCCCACCAAGCCTCTGCTTTGGCAACACGCGCCTCGCTGCTATGACGCACAGCTCGCTTAACAAGACAGAGGGGATCCGAACACAAACACAGCGCTCCACATAGAGCAATTTCACGGAAAATAGAGCCAGGCTACTTAGCTCTCTTCCTGGATGTTATGTGGCGCCGTAAACAGCAGCGCCAAGGTTCATGCGGTGGCCAAGGTTGGCTTGCTTCACAGAGGACACTTTTCAATACCTTGTTTGTCTGACCTGCCAAGTCCACTCAGCTGCACTGCCTCTTTTCAGTGTGCTTTATTTCACTTCATCCCAGAGAATTTCCAACAGCGAGGTTTATAGACTTGTTTATGTCAGCCATAATTGTGGGAAAGTGAGTCAAAGCAATAAGCTCTGTATGTAAACCTTCCTTTGTGGGGTTGGACATTGAAATACATAGAGGCCCCACACATGGCAGGCCTTTCATTATCAACTGCAGTTATTAAACTGACTTAACTGAGTCAGGCTCCTGTATATATTTAACAGTGCTGTTGTTAACAGAAAGGACCGAACTGTAAGAGCCCCGTCCCACATGCACGCACGACATTGGTGAGCTGGAGGGGCGTTACGGGCACAGCTAGGCGTTTGTTCATAGGGACAGAGAGTGTACTGTACACAGTGACTTGTTCTAGAGGTGAAGTGTAGACCTGCAGTCCGTCCGGCCCCGGTTCTGCTCTCAGGCGGGGTCGGCTCCCTGTCTGGCACCCCAGGGACCAGCATGGGGGGGGGGGGGGGAGGGGACTGGAAAGCGGAGGGGAGTTTCCGGCCTGACAGTCTGGGCTCCATGGTCCCTCTGTCTGTGAGGCTGAATGGCCATACACGGCACACACGGGTTAGAGATGGCATCTCAAACACAACATAACATTGCGTATCGTGTGTAAGCAGGACATACATTTAAAAGAAATCCTACGTCAAAAGTCTAACATTAAGTAATTAAGTTCACCAACAAACATGAATCAAACGACTGTTCTCAATCACTTGCCAGTCTGTGCACTGTAGGCATCTAATGAGAAAGATGTAAAGTTACATAATGAGACTTCCTCTGCTCTCCTGACTGTGGCTTGACCTTTGACCTGACCGGTATCGAGCACTGAAACTCGCTGTTGGCTTAGAGGCCAACTGGGCAGCAACCCTAATGAAGTCATTAGCGAGGGACCAGTCCAGTATGAATATTGAACATTTGACCAAAGTCACTTCATTAATAAAGCTTTGAAAAACTTCAACAAGAATTTAGCAGGATGCTCAAAGCATCACTCATAACACAGTATTAAGCAAATCTTTCTTCTCCTCCCTCTATGTGTGTGCGTGTGTGTGTGTGTGTGTGTGTGTGTGTGTGTGTGTGTGTGTGTTTGTTTACAGATCCGGCGCCGGAGGCCTACACCTGCAACACTGTTCAGAGTAGCCGACCAGTCATCTCCTGAGGATGACCAGTCCACCCACCAGGTAAAGGTGAAGTCAAAACACTTTTCTTTCAAACCTTTTTTAAGGAGTCTGAACATTCTCATCTGACCTCCTTCTTCCATTTTTGTATTTTTTCCACTATCCATCCACTATCCTATCCACTATCTTAAAAATCCACCCACACAGTACCATTCTGGATTTGTGATTTTGCCATTTCATCATTTAACTTTTTAAATAGTCTTGTGCCGTGTGTTTGCATTGTTTCTACCAGCCTTGTAAATATGAGCTTCACACTGGTATTTACACCAAAATGTTCTAAATGTTTTCTCTCCTCCTGTGCACAGTGGGTCGTAGGAGAGAACGGAGTGCTCAAACCAAAACGTGTCAATCCAAACGTGTACCAGCCGCCGTCACTCAAAGGTCGGTGCTAGAGTTAATAATGCTGCAGGTGTTTGTTGTGTGCGTTGTGAATCATCCTTGTGTTAAAGCCCTTTTGTTTTACCTGGCTTCGCTGCAGTAAATCGCTTCCTTGCTTGCCATGCTTCATCATTACAGGCAAGGGCAAAAATGCATGTGACAGATGGGTAGATATGCATTACAATCCTTTTGGTTTTTTTTTAAAGTGCATGCGCATGTGTGAATCTGTACATAGGTGTGTTTCTATGAACATCCGCACTGAGTGTACACTGAACTGCAGGGTCCATATATCTGTGTGTGACAGAGAGAGAGAGAGAGAGGGAGAGAGAGATTAGAGCGTGACAGCTGTGAGACACTGAGTGTGAGTCTAGGCAAGTCTGGATCATCCAGGATTACAGTGTGCCGTGTATACAGCTGCGACACACACAGACACACACACACACACATACAGGCATGTTAGAAATACAGGCATGAACACATACACAAAACCCTCTCTTGTACAGCTATGAATGCGGCTTCCTACAGTGCTTGTGTGTCAGTGGTAGCATGTGGTCGTTAAAGTAGTTTTTTCTTTCGGTTTGTCAGCAGCGGTTCATTAAATGGGGATTTCTGGGTGTGTGTCGCATGTAGAGTGATAATACAATGAGCCAGGAAGCCTTGTTCCTGTATCAGAAATCTGCCCTTCATCAGCTCAGATGCAGAGAGAGAGAGAGAGGGAGAGAGAGAGAGAGAGAGAGAGAGAGAGGTCTAGCTCACTATGATTTCTAATTGCATAACGTACCTTAAGCTAGAATAAGTGACCTGTCCCACTGCCGCACTATGTATTTGAGTGTGTGTGAGAGAGAGAGAGAGAGAGAGAGAGTGAGAGAGAGAGAGAGAGAGAGAGAGAGAGAGAGGGAGGCCAAGGTGACCTAGAGAAAGGGAGAGGGAGTAGAGGGAATATCACAAAAGAGAAGAGAGTGTATGGAGATAAATAGAGAGAGACAGAGAGAGAGAGAGAGAGAGAGAGAGAGAGAGAACGGCGTGAGTCAGCATTGCTAACAGGGTGGGCAGCCGAGGATAGAGAAGGGTAGAAACAAACAGATGGGGAAAACGGGGCGAGAGACGGGATAGAAAACACCGGCGAGGAGAGAGCGCTCTACACAGCCGTTATGTTACTGTAAAAAAATCACACACGCTGTTACAGTGTCTGCCTGCCTGTCTGCCTGCCTGTCTGTCTGTCAGTGCATGCGCTTAATTGGCTTCCTGCCTGCCTGTGTGTGTGTCTGCCTGCCTGGCGTGCGTTCAAACACGCCCGTGAGGCTTGATAAAAACTGACAGTGTTGAAGCGTGGTAAAACCAAAACAACATATCCCTCTATCCCTGTGTCCATGTGTTTGTGTGGTCGTCTTCCTCTGTGTGCTGTACCTGTGTGTGTGTGTGTGTGTGTGTGTGTGTGTGTGTGTGTGTGGGCGGGTGCAGCTGTGCAGAAGATGGCTGAAGCACATATGCAGAACCTAGGTGTCTACCCTCCTTTGGAAGACCCTTCTGAAGGGGAGGAGTATGAGGACCACTGGCAGAGAGAGGAGGGAGTGGACACACCTCCCACCAAAGCTGCTGGTGAGAGGGAAGCTCTCTGTCAACCGGGACCAACGTATACTGTCAGCAGCAACTCTGTGTACAATGTGTACAGTGGCAGCAAGGATGATGCGGGTGGTTTTTAAAAAGGAAAAACCCACCCTAAAACACTGTTAAAAGCAACTGTTGGTGATGTACCTTGCATTCCTGGGTGCTTTTTGTTGTTTTTCGTATTCCCCTGGATAGGTAGGCAAACGTCCAGCACAGCTACAAGAGAGTTTAGTACAGTGATTCTCAACCTTTTTCATATCAAGGATCCCTAATTTAGTCCACATTAGAGCCACTGACCCCCATTTGATGACATTTTTTCTCCCTGACCCCAAATCTTAGAATATTTTTATTGTTAGATATGACTTTACTCCATGACTATCTGTACTGTAGGAGGAGAGATAACAGTGAAACTATGATAAAAAAATAGTCATTCTTCTACATTCTTGTCTGAGACCCGCTGGAACCCCCTCAAGGACCCCTGGTGGTCCCCGGATCCCACGTTGAGAACCACCGGTTTAGTAGAAGAACATTTTTTAAGAACAGCTATCTAAAACATCAATGATTTTGGTGTCACAAATCACAAATATATTCATTAATGTGCTTGTTTACAAGTTATTGAAAGTGGAAAAACAAATATCCACCGAATATCCAATGTGAGGCTAACTTGCTGAAAAGCATTCTGGGAACATAACTGAAGTAGGAGTAGGTGAAGCAGGTTGAGGGAAAGTGGGTACAACAAAAAGGTAAATTACAACACATCATCACAAAATAACTCGGGGAATGCATTGAACACCAGAGATGGATGATGTAAGAGGGTGGATTTTTCCTTTCTGTTTGTGCCTGTTGTCCAGGTCGCCCCTCTGCTTTCTGTTATTCTGCACACAGTCAGTATAGTTGGAGATATCAGGGCTCGTTTTCCTCCCTTCAGAAGAAGCCATTTGCTGCCATTCATTCTTGTACAGCATGAAAAACAACTTCCACAGACTTGCAAATTGCCTGGGCTAGATAATCTATCACAATCAACACGAAGCCTTAATTTGGTTTCATCAAAATTTCTGTTTTATCATTATCTCATTGTGCCTGAGTTGAGTGTTTTCATATCAGCGCTGCATTATGTTCCCGCTCTGCTCACTGTCAATCACCTGACACCCACAGGAAGAAACGAAGTCCCTGCCAAGAAAATAATCCTTCGAAACCGTGTCGCCTCCCTAGCTTTATTGTCACATCTATTTTCTTTTCATTTGGGGCGTCTTTGTTAGCCGAGACATTAGCTAATTTAAAGTGAGGTGTGATGAGAAATGAGATGAGAAAAACGAGTAAATGCTCCGTGCACACACACCAAAACACTTGTCAGACATTCGCATAGTTCAATTCATACCCTCTGCATTCATATTCCTCAACCTGCTTTGAGGTATTTTTGCTTCCGTATAGCACATGCAAAAGCTGCTGTTATATAAAAACCTACTTCTTCCCAGTAGAATGGAGGTGCTGTTCTCCTGGATGAGTGCAGCGCGGCCTGCAGGGAAATGTAAGCTCCTCTGCGGGCCAGCCGGCAGCTCAGGTGAAGCCGTTTGCATTGAGAGACAGCCCCAGTGTCATATTAGCTCTCTGTCTCTCGCCCCAAATCTGTCAGAGGGCAAACTGAGGCTGACAAAAGGCCCAGCGCCAAACACCTCTGCCAGTCAGAGAGACCAGACAGCTCTAATAACCGCAGAGAGCAGGCTGTCTGTAGAGAGAGACAGCTCAAATCCTGCTGCTCCTGTGCTGCTGCGTTTCAACATTTCTCCTATTATCTTATTTTTGAATGCAGAGGGGAAAGCCGCTCGACAGTGTTAGAGTCGTGTGCCTTCATTATTAGACGGTCTGAGCGGCAAAACATCTGTGCAAGTCTGATCTCCAGCAATGCAAAAAAACCAAACCAAACAAAAAAAAAATCCTCAATTGAAGTTAACTTTTTTGCAGATGGCGCACACTCCCTAATTGTTTTATGCACCAAAATAGAGGGGTTTCTAATCTCCAGTATATTACATGAGAGCAGTGGTTTTTCATTCATAATCATTGCTCTGTTGGCCCAGATGACAAGCTCTCGCAATAAATCCCTTCTTGGATCCCTGTTAAAACACTTTTTATTTCCTGATTGGGTGCTTTGATTACAATTCATCTGTGCTTTCAGTGGAGCGACGCTGCGCCAGCTTGGCGTAGAGACTGTGACACACAGACAGAAATCAAGGAAGACAGAAATCATCATCATCATCAGTGAGGTGTCTGTAAAAAAAACCCCACAGTTATTCATATATATGATGGACATCAGAAAAAGGCCTTGTAATTATCAACTTTTCAGGAATAAGGCCAAACTCATTTTTTATTCTCTTTCTTCTTATTTTCAGATTGACACCCAATGCGTTTTTGAAATTCAGGAATTGGTCTGCAACTTATAAAGGGCAACATAAACCTGAAGTTAATGTAAAAGTTGTGTTAGTTTGACTTTGATAGTGTTTTTCTGTGATAGCAGTGACACAGTTCGCTCCATCTTCTCAGATACCTGGCCCTACATATATTGATTATGTACCAATCTATATAACTTCTCACACTGATATTGGCAGAAAACAGAGTTAAGGCAGAAAACAACTTTCTTGGAGGTATTGTACCACTGTCTTTATGTGCTGTGAGTGACTGTCTATTCCTACTACCGTACACCTGCCCACCCTGCGTTCCCTTTGTCAGAATAAACTCCCCAATTAAACCCAAACCAAGTCCCTATGATGCTCATGGATATAATGCATTGGTATCTATGGCTCGAACTGTCAGGTGTTGTGATTCACTGCTGCTTTTGTCTCTCTACAGATCATCAAGAGACAGCTACCACTGAGCAGCCAGCCAAGGTTTCCAGCGTGAGAGAGACTGCCAAGCAGATCCAAGCGGAGGAGGAGGAGGAAGAAGAGGAGGAGGAGAAGGAGGAGGAGAAGGATAAAATCAAGGCAACATCAATGGAGGAGAACAGTCGGGGGAGTAACTGAAAGAGAAGGGGGCAAACAATTAGAGGGAAGACTGTAGAGAGAGAGAGAGAGAGAGAGAGGAGGTGTTTTGCAAAAAGGAGTAAAATCTAAAGACTAGTCTGAACTCGTAAATTAAGAGAAAATTGGTGTGCTGAGGTGTGAATGTGTGGAGTCTGAATGCATAAGTGAGGATGAGAGATTAAAAGTGAGCGACTGAATGACGATATAGACGCTATACTTCCATGAAATCAAACGTGCGAGTGAGCGAGGAAACTCTGAATACTCACCTCAGAAAGGGGCAGACGGATAGAGGGCAGAGAGAGGGAGAAGGAGGGTGAGATCTTGCGCCAGACAGTTTGTATAGTACGGAGGTGTCCCTAATGAGGAGGTGAGGAATGATCCGACTGACACACACCGCATCACGCAGAGCAGACTACAGACGCCACTTTGGCCCCGGTGTCCCATTGGTTATAATGGCAGCGGAGGGGCCAAGGTCAGCATGACCAAATACCACGAATACTGCAGCACCAGTCCTTCCACTAGTCCTTACTGCTTCTGCACAGAGCTCCATGTTCCTTTAGAGGAGGTAATAATGACTAGAAATGGAAATGCACACATACATACACATATACACACACACACACATACACACACACATCTAAGCTCTCTAGTGCACACTTTCAACAAAGACCGTCTCTTATTTGACCCTTTTAAAAGTACTTGAAAGTCCTTTATTGTGTGTTGCGCTCTCTGTTCCGCTTTAGTTTAAAACCCCTGGCCTAGATTGTCAGTCTGATTTGCAACATAATATTGGATGTTTGGTCCCTTGATGAAATGTGCATTTCCTGCCATCTTGTGGTAGAAAATAGGGACAACAAGTTTATCCCCTATGGCTCAATATCGAGCGTAGGGTCACAAATGGTTTGTGTATAATTTCATTTAATCCGCGAACACAGTATGTGTATGGATATTACATTAGATTTAAATCAGGACTTTTCGTTTATTTGACTTTTCATTTATTCTTAGAATAAGTCTTTAAAGGCGAAGCTACCTCTAATTTTTCAAAATACCCAACCATTGCCTCTATACATCACACTTTTGAGAAGAATTCATAGAGAATTGATATATACACTGTTAGGGAATCAGAATCTGACTTTCAAATCTTATCCAATATTGTTGACTCATTCGGGACTTCCCGTGCTCACGGAGTCCCTTTGCATGTTAACACTTTTCTATTGTCATCTTTTTTTAATTGTTCACTCATGACTTGTATGTTATGGATCTGTTGTAAGAGCTATTTTTCTAATCTAATGCCCTGTGTATGAGTAGCCTAGCTCTCTCCTGTTTGTACTGTTTATATCCCAATGACTACTCAAATTACTCATTATCTGGCACAAACCTGCATGCACCATGCGGCACAGAGCCCATAACCAGGCACCCTGGTTACTGTATGACTGACATTTGAGCAAAACAGTCACAGCACAACCTCTCTCTAGTCTTTCTACCACAGATTATCAGTCAGTCTCTCTCTCTCCCTGCTGAAACGGAGCAATGAACCTGGACATCAACAAATCAACAAGCATTTTAAATGTTGTTGCCCATTCTCACCGGACAGGTTGTCAGCATCTCTCTAATTTCATTTCCAGTTTAACTGAGCATATAGGATCTGTTGTTCAACTTTTGCTTGACTAGACAGGAGGGTTTCCAGTTGTGCCACAGAATGAATAAATCTTGCTGTTTGTATCATCTGGGCTGCTGTTTGTATATAAAGACTATGAAACTTTTGTAACCTCCCGCCTGCCCAAGACTCGGGATCAGTGCACCTGCAGGTTGTGTCTGATGACCCCCCCCCCCCCCCCCCCTCCCCTTTACCACTCTCTCTCCATCTCCCTCACCTCCATGGTGAAAAGACAACAACCATGGCAAGACATGTATGATGATGAACTCTATGCTTATTCGTCTTTATTTTTCTTTGATTTTTTTCCATTCTCTTGTTTCTCAATGTGATGTGGTTGTTTTAAAGTGAACAACGGTATGAAATCAAAATAAACACTTTTTCCTGTTCTCCTTGAAACTGAACTGTGTAATGATGTAACTCTGTGTGTGTGTGTGTGTGTGTGTGTGTGTGTGTAGGTGTGTGTGCGTGCGTGTATGTGTGTAAGGGCAGACATTGAAAAAGCAATATCATTAATAGATTTAGAGATATTATACAGCATAGATCTACAAATTCTGTGTATTTTGCTGCATAAAATCTAGGCTAGCACAGTACTGGGGAAACCATTCACAATTTCTATACAATTAAACCACCAAACAACTGTAAAATATAAGAAAAAATTACATTGTGTAGTTTTAGGAAGAAAATTATTATTAAATAGCTTAATCAGTGACATCTTATTTCCAATCCCATGACAAATAAAAAAAAGCCTTTTTGAAACAAAGTGAACCAGTGAGTAGAGAAGGTGCTTCTGTTCAGGTAAACATCGAGGAAAGGTAGGACAGTGATCAGTGGATCCAGTTTTCATCTTGTTTCACTTTAATTACTTGAAAGAGTAAACTGACCTCAGCTGTGTTTACTCAGTTTTTTATTTGTCAGTTTGTCCACCTCTGTAAGACATACTACCTTAATAATAAAAGTAGGTAAATAAAAAACCCTAAAAAAAAAAAACCTGGACTTCACTATCAAGATAGGCTAATTGCCATCCTATCCCAGCCTATCTAAACCTTAAACAAACAGCGCACAGCTGTCTAAAATTATTGTATCAAAGAAGAAGCAGTTTGCAGGATATATAGCCAATGAATACAGCAACTTATTTATACATCAACCTTCGTGAATATTCATCATTGACATCAAACATCACCATAAAGCGCCTGCCAAGCATTTTCACCGTTTGGTCTCCCAGTAACGAACTAGTCCTTAAATCTCTCTCAGAAAACAAAGATATTAGCCTGAATGTGAGACACTCTCATTGACTGTCAGCCCCTAAAGAAGAACTCCAGCCTGTCTAACGGGATTTAAGCGAAACAGGAAGTAGTGAGGAGTGAACCCTCTTGCTTCTTTTGAATGCTTTCGGCCGACAACAACAAGTCAATCTTTGGTATCGACGGAAGTGAGTCGTGACCTAGTTCCTAAAAAAATAAGGCATCCCGGAAGACTTGCCGGGGCGATGATGCTGCGCTAAATCAAGTGAGTTAATGCTGAAAACTTTGGTTTTATGAAATTATAGACATAAAAAAAAAGATTCGACTCTAGTTTCGAGTTTTATAGTGTAAACCTGTTTAGCTGTCCACTCCAGGTATGATGTCTGTTTGTCATTTTTCTTCTTTCTGGTGCAGCAAGTATCTAAGAATGAAGGCAAGTTAGCCAGCTAGCTAACACAATAACGTTACACATACTGATTAGGTAACGAAAGCTAAGCGAGGCGGCTAACAACATTGGCTAGCTGGCTATGGACTTGTCTCATATATCTTTATTTGTTATAACGTTGATTGAATCAGTGCTTGTTTGCGGTAAGGCCGAGTTAGCCACATTGTATCCGTGTAGCCAGCGATACTCTCCCTGTGGTTATGTCCTATGTGTCTCGATTTTTTTTCGCCATTAGTTATAAGCTAAAGCTTGCTAGCCTTGCTTACAACTCCACCAACGCTAGCTAGTTGTTTGTTTTTAGCAGAGGAAAGGCAGGAGGGTGTTGTTGTGGGGTCCGGTCACCACCACTAGCTTTAACTTTAGCCTGTAATCTAAAGTTGTCCTGTCTAAAGACGGCTAAAAACATCTAATTAGTCTAGTCGAGGGGGGGGCAGCTGAAAGTGAAATGGAGATGATTGAGGATGTATGTTCATAATACCCGTGAGACAACTAAACCTGAAAACAAAATCTCGTCAAATCGCTCAGCATTCATCATGTTATCTGATCGTCCAATGCTCAAACCTGTTGTGATCAAAACATGCTCGTTCATCCTGTTAGAGTCAGTCAGTCAAAAATCTCAATGTTACCAAAGCGCAAGCACTCCTTCAATAAACGTGTCACAAATAAATTATACTGCCAGCAGGAAATGCTTGTTAAAATGCACAAAATACATCCTGAAAACAGGGACATCTGAACCTTCCTGAAGAATCAAAAGGTTATCATACCTACATGCAATGAAGGGCCGGCTATCAATTATCTAGCAACACAAATGATTTCTCTACACACAGGATACAAGATATTCTGTTTACTCTCAGTTTCATAGCATTGTTTTTTCTAGAGCAGGGATGGCAAAACATCTTGACATGGAGAACCATCAGCTGAAACATAAGATTGGTAGTGGACTGTAGGCCAAAAAATGCAATTAGACATTAGCTCATCGTGATATCTTTTAATATACCTTGTAATAAGCTGTTTATCTCAGCCACACCTCCAACACAATGAACCTGCATCAAAACATATCAAAGATCATCTGTGTCATTAGATCTAGAGTTTAAACACTCTACAGCACCTGATTCCAGGGCGCATGGTGATCAGGAAAGTCATGGGATTGGATGGAGAGTAGCGATCTGTTTAGCTTGGTATCATGTGCTATCCACCCTTTTGAATCCGGTTGGTTTCTAGACATTTTTCCTGATAGTTCTGACACTTCACGATGTAGGCTAAGCCCACCTGTGGAATCACTTGGTTGTTTTTATCATTGATTAATCTCACCAGCCCAGCATCACAGCGCTGAGCTTTCCAAATAGCTCTAACCCTAGCTCTATACATGTTTTGTTTTTGTTTTTTTAAAACTGTAATGTCTGCCAGAGAGTATGCTACTGTCTTCAAAATACAAATATACTGTCTTTGGGAGAATGCGGCTATAAATTACAACTAAGGTTATTACATACGCTTCTTTTAACTTTTACTTTTATACTTTTCCTGTAGAATATTGTATAGATGTGGAGGTCATTTTAGTTTCTAGGATCAGTCAGCATTGCAATGGATCTAATATATTAATCTGGATATTAATATCATGACATGTGGACAATTGCACTGTAATTGTAATTGATACTGTATATATATATTTTTTGTTGGCTGAGCAATAAGCCCGGGCGATGAATTTTCATTGTGTTTACTTTTTATTTTTTAACCTCTCGGGGCAAGTTTCCTCCAATGGGAGAGCCGCTGCAGTTAAATGACTGTAAAGGAAACGCTGCCTCATTTCTCTTCGGTCTCTCGCACCATACCCAGCCCCTCTTCAACACGTTGTCTCCGCTGTCCCAGGTGCAGAGCCCTGTCTCCTGTCTCACCGCAGGAATGCCGGGTGGAGAGTACGGGGAGCTCGGGGGGAGCCTCCCTGCCATCGCCTCCCTGAACGCTTCCTACTCCACATCCCTGTCCCTCCCTTCCCCCTACCTGCTGGTGCCACCCGGGGAGCGCAAGGTCATCTCGGACGTCCGACGCACCTTCTGTCTCTTTGTCACATTCGACCTCCTCTTCATCTCCCTCCTCTGGATTATTGAGCTGAATGTGAGTGTGAAAGCCTGGTCATACACACACAGTTTGTTTTCAGTTGGGTTCAGCAGGCAGAAGTTTTGAAGTTTTACAGATGCTTTTACGTTTGCATTTTGATCTTGCTGCTGTGCTGCTCTCTCTCTTAACAGCAGGTGATTTTATCTGTTACAAAGCTGACGATCAATGACTGTTAACACTTAGTTTGACTCCTGCGTCGACTCTGCTTTCTCCCCCTTCAGATCTCCAGCACAATCTGGAAGAGCCTGGAGGACGAGGTCATCCGTTATAACTTCCAGTCTTCCTTTTTTGACATCTTTGTAAGTGGAGCACTCAACTCTGCATGCATTTGGGTTTAATGTAGAACGCCGATACTCGATCCTGATCCTGCTTGTTAACATTATGTTATGAGATTGGTGATTGACCTGCTCTTATTATTAAACTAGTTTTTTGAAGGAGAACTTGAGCTGTATCCACCATACGCAAACCACATTTTGTTTGGCTTCAGTGTTGGTTTCAAGACATTTATTATTGCTTGTATTGTTTTATAGCCTGATTCATATGAACTGAATGAGCAGCCAAGATTGGTCACACACCTGCATTTATTGACACAAAAGGAGAAATGATAGCAGACTAGTAGACAGGCCTTGCTCACATGATAACATTAAAAGCCTGAGGTCATTTCCTTGTTACGTTCCTTCCTCCTTGTCACAGCTCCTTGCTCTGTTCCGTTTCCTGTGCTTACAAGTGGGTTACGCCGCTGTGCGTCTGAGGCATTGGTGGGTCATTGCGGTAAGAGAGCTCATTCAGCAAAACAGACACACACAGACAAACTGGTGGACAAACTCCTATTTGATGAATCATAGACAGGACTTCTAACACAGATCCACGTCTTCCTCCCTTCACAGATCACCACTCTAGTGACCAGTGCCTTCCTTGTTGTCAAGGTCATCTTATCTAATGTGAGTGTCCCCCTCTTGCAAATTGTTAAATTTTCACAGTTATGTGTGCGGTGCAGCATATCAGTCCAAACCACTTCACCTTTTTCACTTCTCCATTGTACACCAGTAATGTACTGTCTGACTGTGATGGGATGATTGCGGTGCTGATGACTTTATTGGAGTTTTATATGTTGCACCGAGGATCAAAGACAGCAAGTGTATTGACTTTCCTCTGCATTATGACCTATGTTTAGTATGAGTCTCTTATGTCAAACACACTTATACAACTCTCTTAACTTTTTATATTGGAGAAGTAAACCAAATTAAATGCTGCTACCATCTCCGATATGAAGTTGTAATAGCGCTCCGGTAAATAGTCCATTGGTGCGCAGATAGATATGGACACGTCACCCTCAGGATGACATGGCTTCTTTCCCTACACAGCTCCTGTCCCAGAATGCCTTTGGCTACGTGTTACCCATCACTTCCTTTGTGGTGGCATGGCTGGAGACCTGGTTCCTCGACTTCAAGGTGCTCACTCAGGAGGCTGACGACGAGAGAGGTGAGAGAGAGGCGTCAAGTTTGAAATTAAATTGGCAAATATTTGCGTCTCGTCTAACCGTTTGCCCCTTTGTCCTCCATGCAGCCTACCTAGCAGCGGTGCACGCGGCCTGCGAGCGCGCCCCCATGCTCTACCCCCGCGCTGTTTCAGACGGACAGTTCTACTCCCCACCCGAGTCCCTCGCAGGTAGCGGCTGTTTAAGACTTTCTCTATCTCACTCCCTCTCTGTTTTATCAGCCTCACGTGCCTAACAGTGTGTATCTCCATGTGCTGTTAGCCTTGCTATGAATCTAACCTCAGTGGGTTTATTTTATGTGTTCTCATATTGTCTGTCTGTTTCTTCTGGATGTGTTGTGTTTTATGTCTTGCTGCACCCAAATTTACGATTTGGGACAAACTGAGTCATTACCTTGAACTTGTGTCCACAGGCTCTGAAGAAGATCTGGACGAGGAGGGTCTTGGGCGCAGAGCTGTCACTTCACAGGTACTGTGTCCTTCTGTAGGGCTTCTTTATTCTTCTTTATACTCATCTGTCCTGGCTGTTTTTCACCTGATGCTGACTCTGGTGATCTCACCCTCTCCCTCTCTCCAGGAGAAAGAGTATGTCAGACAGGGTCGTGAGGCCATGTCCGTGGTGGAACAGATCCTAGCCCAGGAGGAGAACTGGAAATTTGAAAAGAACAATGTGAGTGTCTGATTTTGTTTTCATATACATGGTTCAGCTGAAGGGGGGAATTCTCTTCTGGCCCTCTGGTTGGTCCGCAGGGTCAGGCTTCAACAGAGCAAAACAAAACACCAAAATAAACCAGTTTAGTTGTAATGCACTTCAGGTGGTGGATTTTTTTTTTCTGAATCAGAAAATTAAAAAAGAATAACATTTTCCATTAACATTGACCTGTAATTAAATAACTGAGAAGGAATTCAGTATTGTAAGTGAATGAATTGCCGTTCAGATTAACTTTGAGTTCATTGTACTGAAACTGAAATGACTCCAATGTTTTGGAATGGGGAAAAAGAAAGCATTGTGAAACTAATAGTGTTTCGTTTTATGTCAGGACATGGGAGACTCTGTCTACACTCTGGAGATTCCCTTCCATGGAAAGACTTTCATTCTCAAGGTACAGCAGCCCTTGTGCATTCATTGTGAAACTGCATATTGTCAAAAATATATCCTGCGGGCAGTGAGCTAAAAGTTTTAAAGCCCTGGTATTTCTATCTTATATTTAGAGATGGATATGAGATATATATACAGGCTGTTGACTTTTGATTTGGGATATTTTTGACCACAATGTTAAACTCTTTCAATAATGCCACTTTACCCACTAAGGGAGCGTAAGTATTACAACATATTATTAGATTTTATTTCTTTATTAGATTGAAGTGAATAAAAGTCCTGCATATGTAATAATTTATCCGTGTGTCCTTTTAGCACTGATTTTTTTTTCCAATATTGTGACCCACCAACATCACTAGACTCTGTTCTTTGGATGTGTTTTTTCAAGCTGTCTTCAATGCTTCTCTTGCATCTCAGTGTGATTTTATGTATAGGATTTATTCTGCCCTATAATGCATTATTGTAGTTTGGCAGTGTGGAACAGTGGATCGATTGCATGATGTAAAAAAACAAAAACAAAGCCAGGCTCTATGCTACTGCAGTGTTCACAAACCTTTTTCACCTTTTGGCTTAATTCTTCACACCTATCCTGCTGGTGGACATGTGTTTTGAACGTCCTCTAGAGGGCGCAGTGGTAAAGCTCGTGAGACAAATTGGGTGTTAAATGAAACAAGACATGTCAGATGATAGGTTACCAGGAATAGACCCTTTTGATTGATTGATTTTATTTGAAAGATTTTAAAATGTACATAGGTTTGAAAGCCCTTAGGCCACAACCATACACATATAGTAAAACTGTCGAGGAAATTAACACACAATAAAGTCAAGAAGACTTATTTCCATTGTGGTCCTCGTTCACAAACAAGGCTGACGTACTTCTGCTTCGTCATTACAGGGTAAAGATCGGTTCTCACCATTGCCAGTAATGTTAAGAAGCCAACTTTCTGTTGCCTCCGCTCACTGTTTTATAGTCGTGTTGCCTGCTGGTGGTATTGATATTGATTGGTATTGGTATAGTTCTGTTGTCAGTTGTCTGACAACAGAAACAGAAAGATATGTCAATGATGACACCTGTGTTGTGTTATACAGTTTATTGAAACACAAAATAAGTGATCACAGACAGAGTCTGTAGCCACAGAAAGTTGGCTTTTTAACATTGTTGGGAACGGTGAGAGCGAGATCCATACCCTGCGGAAGTACTTAAGCCTTGTTTGTGAAAAGCAGTTGAGTTACAAAGGAGTCACTTTAGCATGTAAATTTCCCTTAGAGGAATGTAGAGTAACTATGAGGAAGCCCACTATCTAAAGGACCGTCTGTAACTGAAGGCTTGTGTTTGGAGCTGGTTTGGGACAGCGACTCCATGGAGTTACTAAATGACGAGCACAAGGCCTCGGCGAAGCCACAGCAACCTCATATTTATTTTACATTTGGACACAGTTCTGCTTTGTCCAAACATAAGGCCTATGTGCAGACAAGTTCTGCAACTACCTGACTGAATAAACTTATTATGGTAATTGAAGGATTTAGTTAAACTAGCTTAGTTTCTCTCCCTGTCTGCAACAGTGGGTGCCTTAACACAAAAGTGTATGATGAACCAGCAAGTGCCGAGTGTCCCTCTCCATCACACTAATGTTCACAACTTGCAAATTTTGCCTCTCTTTCACATGAAATGGGGTCAAACATTGGCCTTCAAATGAGCCTCCAATAATGATTTATCACATGTAGATTATTCATAGTAAGTAAAAGCTAAGAGAGCAGAAATCCCTCAGAAGGTTTACTGCAGGATTAGGGATTTATTCTAGCTAGTTCTGGCTTTGTTTTTATTGCACCAAGTAAACAAAGGGATCTACTGCTGCCTTTGAGGAAGGCCGGCTCCTGCTGTAACATTTAATGATTAAACATGAAATGATTGACAGGAGAAAAGGGTGTAGGTCCTGAAAAAGTCTTAAAATGTCATAAATGACATTATCTTGAATACAGATAAAGCATTTTATGTATTAAATTTAGTTTCAGACATCTTAAAAGATGTTCCAGTTACTTGTTGCGCTAATTTCCCTCTGAGGCATCAGCACCAGTCACACAGACCTATGTTATGATAGGTCCACCATTGTTTTCATTCATTTTCATTCATTTCAGTTGTTAAGTTGATCTTGAATTTCATTCTGTCATTTAAAAGGAAAATTACAAAACCAATTAAAAGATATTTCATTATAAGTAATGCAGTGATTTTACAATGGTCAGGATTTGTCCTATAATTAACATGTACTCTGGGATTTTGCAAGCTAATTTTCCTAATTAGGTGTACAACCCCAATTCTTTTGGTTGCTTGCTGTACACCTGTGCTCATACTGCTAGCTGAAATAAAGCCAATGTGTTTTGTAGATTGTCACACAGATGTTCCATGTTGGTTTTTGATTTGTTTTGTTCAGGCCTTTATGCAATGTCCTGCTGAGCTTGTGTATCAAGAGGTCATTCTGCAACCAGAGAAGATGGTCCAGTGGAACAAAACCGTGTCTGCTTGCCAGGTGACAACAGTGACATCTCCTTTCTATCCTTTTTTTCTTGTCTTTTTAAACATTTCCAGTGTTTAGGCTGTGGCTTGCTTTTAACCAAAGCCTAACAGTGCTTTCTGCGTCTCTCCTCAGATCCTCCAGAGGGTTGATGATAACACCCTGATATCGTATGATGTCTCTTCTGGGGCAGCAGGAGGGGTTGTGTCTGCCAGGTACGTCAACACAATACAGTTACAACGACAAACTGACTTGCACAGTGCACTGCTGCTGTTATAGTTTTATCTATTTGAAACAAGTCTTCAAATATGTGTCTTTTTCCTCTGTTAGGGACTTTGTCAATGTGCGGCGGGTGGAGCGCAAACGGGACCGCTACCTCTCTGCTGGCATGGCAACGGACCACGATGCCAAACCTCCACACAATCGCTACGTCAGGTCAGACCTCGCCTCTCGGAGCTCGGCTCCCTGTCACAAACACAATAAATGAGAACATTGGATTGATTTGATAAAAGTGCAGTTGTGTTAGTTTGATCTCTGCAACTATTCTCTGTCCTGTACTCTACTGTTCCTCTCTGCTGCAGGGGAGAGAACGGTCCAGGAGGATTTGTGGTCCTCAAATCCAGCAGTAACCCGTCTGTCTGCACCTTCATCTGGGTCCTCAACACAGACCTAAAGGTGAGAACAGGCAAACTGCAAGAGGTCTAAACTACCCTAACTAAGTGTTTTCTGTTACTTAAGGCTAGATGTCTGTGTAGAAGCCTTTAAGATAAGATACAATAAGATGAAACCGTAATTATCTCCATGGGGAAATTGGGTCATTGCAGCAGCAAATAGTGATAGGATGCAGCAAGGAAAAATAGAATAAAAATAAGAATGGAGCAAATGGCAGGTATTAAACATAACTGACAATTACAGCACTAGAATGTATTAAGTAGAAATATGTGAATGACAAGTATGAAAATATATGAATGAGGGTCTGGAAAATACCAGCAGTAGAAAATACTCAGACAAATTAAATGGGAAGAAAATAAAAATAAAAAAATGAAAATGTCAAAATATATGCAATATATTTACAAATGAGAAAATCTGATAATATGAAGAAATAAAAGTGAACACTAACCTTTTGTGTTTGGTCTTGTCAGGGCCGACTGCCCCGCTACCTCATCCACCAGAGTCTGGCTGCCACCATGTTTGAATTCATGACCCATTTACGCCAGCGCATCGCCGACCTGCGCTCCTCCCTCCGCTAGGACGACGCCTGCCGCCATACTGAAAACAGGAGAGAGATGCCTGACAGTGCCACAGCAGGTTGGAAGGTGTCACTGGGCATTTTTTCTTTTGCGAACCCAAAAAATGGGTGTAGCATTACTCTTGTGATGGGTAACGCTTACTGAAAAGACATCGGCGCATAGGAGACGTGAGACATGTGACCGCACATTCTCAGACATTAGAGAAGAGGAATAATTCGGTTATCAGAGAGGACGTTCCTTCTCATCCTTAGACTTCAACAGTGTTGTTTTTAAACATGGTCACATCCATATTTTTATGTAGACCTATATATTGTTTTGCTGTGTCCCTCTGTGCAATGAGAATTTTTGTTTCCCAAACCGGCCAAGCTGTCTTGAGTCAGGATGGACTTTGCTGAACCAAGAGGACTTGGATGAGGGTGGATGTGATTCTCACTGTGTGGGCCTCTGTCTCTCTCATTTGCAAAAGAACTGAAGCAGTGACACGACTGAAGGTTTGCTGCACCAAGCAGCTGTCTGTCTCTGAGCCTTATTCTACTACACACAAGGTTAGCCATTGATTGGCTGCTTTCATTTTGTTTAGATGTTTTTTTGTTTTCTTTTTGTGTTCACTGCACCGTCTTAACTGTGGTTCTCTGGTGCACCTGCCCTAAAAAAACTCCACACTTCACAGCCTTGTCTTCAACAAACACTTTTTTATTCACTCCCTCACTCACACAGCTTGTTCTCCTTGACTACGCTGTGATCAATGGGGAAACGAGTCACACTGCAGTGAAATCACCACTAGAGGGAGACACCACTGATCCACCCAAATGTGAAGAGTGTGAGAAATGAAAACCTCTTGGTTTGACGTCATTACCTGTCCCAATGTGCAACAAATCTAACAGCCACTTACTCAGATGACATTGTTGGTAATGCTGGGTTCGCTTTGCACTCTGGTCAGACTGAAGTCAAACCAGCAGGCTGCCATTTTTATGTTGTGTTATCAGTGCATTATCAAGCTCAGTCTAGAAAAATGAAATGATGGAAAATGATGGTCATTAATCAGGAAGCTGGATACTTGCTGAAGCTATCCTTGGTGCCAATAACCTCAAGTGGCCTTCCGGCAAAATAGCTGAACTCTTCGGTGGTTGTCAAAAATTGTTACTGTGCTGATATATTACCATTGACTTTTATACAGGCCTCCCTTCAGGCACTGAAACGTGGCAGTGAATGTGGTTTTTCTATCATTTCTTACATTATGAAGCATCATGTTGTTTTTAATCAGTGAAACATTTCAATTGGAGCTCATTAATTTTTAGTTTTCTGCACCTCGATGTTGTGACGTACCTCACAAGATCACGATCCTCGGTGTTTACGCAATGCATGTGGATGAAAGGCTGAGACCTGGTTATTAGTTCAAGTTGCTGGGGAGATTAACCAAGCAGAGAGCATTTTTTTTCTTCTTTGTGCCTTTCAGTCCCGTGAAATGAGGCACAACAGCGACTTTGTTCAACTGTTCACACTCTTAAGGACCATATTTATTAGGCCTAAGCCCACAATGACCGCATCACAGTCACAACATGTCCACATGGCTTTGAGGCGCTTTATTTTGCAAGCCCAGTTATTTCTGGATGCTATAATCACAGTCTGAAATTATTCCTCATAATGAAGTTGAAGGCAAACGGTTATTGAGATTTAACTGGATAATTAATACTGTACAGAGAGGGAATCTCAAATGGAAGTAATTAAATTATATCAATATTTGGTGCCTTTATTACAATTATAGTATGTCAGCCTTTTCTTTTGCTCCTAGGTTATTTTAGCCAAGCATACTCTGTTAAACCAATGCTTTATACCTTTAGCAAAGGTATATGTGTATAAAGCCTTTAGTACTTCAGTTTTGTATTTTTTTTGTTTTTGTTTTTACTGTTCTAGCAATGTTTGAATTTATGTGCATCATAACTACAGATAATCTATAAAACATGTTAATTTAAAGCCATAACAGGAATACTGACCAACTGTTGTGTATTTTTACAGAGAGTTAACCAGAGTCCAATCTCTTAATAAAATGTATGAACTGATCAGACTGTCTTGTGAAAGTAATTTCCAGTTTCAAACTCACAGATATAACCAGTTCATTACTGTGGCTGGTGGTGATTCTAACTAATCCAGTGTCTTATGATGTGTCGTCTTTTAACACCGGACCAGTAACTGCATGAAACTGCTGAACTTTCTACTTTACTAATTTAACTAACTATTTGTTAGCTACTTATGTCCCAGTGTTGCATCCTGGGGGTGTTTATGTCATGAACAATATCTTGTGACCAGAGTTTCCGTCACATGCGAGTCACCCCCCCTTTCATGGTAATTATTATTCCATAGCCATCATTAATTTGACGTGGAATATGTGAACCTGATGTGCTTCCCTGCAACGGTGTAGCTTTCATAATCTTTGGCCAGAATCTTAGTATTTCTCTGACAGACGTCTTGAAAATTAGATAGTCCATGCTTGTTGGATAGAGCCAGCTGAGTCTTTGGCTCATACTTAAGCCATTCATAGCATCCTTAAACAGATTCTTAATTAACCACTTTCATGCAGATTCTTGGTTAACCAATCAGAGTAACCACATACTCATACAATGAAATGCGAGTGTCTTGTAATCTATAAATGCATTCAGCGTTGTGAACATTCACAGTGTGGGAAGTGTTATCAGGCTAATAGTTAAAGGGGAGATATTTTGGGCCGGGGGCAAAACACGACTGCTGAGACCAAAGGATGGGGCAGCTCACATGATTGTGCTGTGACTGTCTTCTGAGGCTGAGGGTGTGTTTGCATGGGTGTGTGAGTGTGTGTGTGTGTGTGTGTGTGTGTGTGTGTGCTGATGAGACCGCGAGCCTCTCACTGCTGTCTTTGTCCTCCATGTAAGGCTGATGAGAAGCAGCAGTCCTTGGGCCGTCGTCTGCCTGAGCATCTTCACCCAGGAAGAGTCCGGCGGGAGACCTGGAGACCAAACCTCCACTGGACCCGCTTTCATCTAGATCTGGATCCACGGCGGGGTCAGATGGGAGCTTGGGGATCAGCGGGCTTCGTTTAGTAATGTTTTGACCCGTTCTTCATTCGTGATCTGAACATTTTCGCCAGACACTCTTCCTCTAAATGTGAAAACAGATTAGTTACAGAGTCTTTCTGGTGGGCTGTGTATGTCTTACATATACATTTTCTACCTCGTCTTTACCGCATATTTTTTTGGAAGTATATTTCCGAGGGTGCGAATAAGGTCTCACTTCTGGAAGGATCTCTTCGGAGCAGCGTCTACAGGAAGAGCGGCGTTGTGGAGCTGAAAGCAAAGCAGCTGATGTCACACACATATATAAGACCAGACTCGCCACTGGAATCCACTCTCGTTCATCACAGCTCTTCATATGCCTGAGCTGCTGCTGAGAGGCTTGAGGAACATCTGTTCTGCCGTTTGAGGACCCGGACCCAGACCCCAAAGTCCTTCTGCGTCACTGACTCTGTCCCTAAGAGATGGGGGCAGCTTTTAAGAAGTTCTGCTGCTGCTGCTGCTGCGGCGATGAAGATGATGAAGATGAGAAGCAGCCTTTAGTTCAGTAAGAGGACCTCAGATAGGCCAGAAATGACTTGAGTAGTCCTGTCCTTGTCGTCCTCATATTCAATCCAAACTAACAAGTCACACCTATTAACTATCCTGACTGTACCACAGTATCTTCCTTGTTGCAATGTCAGAAAGTGATGTGCTTTTTCATGTGGGTAATGTCTGATTATACCCTAACTATGCAATTATAACCATGGTATGAATTTGTATTACCTGTGTGTGTGTGTGTGTGTGTGTGTGTGTCTGTGTGTGTGTGTGTTTGTGTGTGTGTGCCAACTACACAGTCCTGACCCCCTGGAGTATTTTGACCGTGAAGTCCAGAAGCGTCGAGACCAGGAGACCAACCTGTGGAGCGAGCCGGGAGACGCCAGCCACTCGGAAAGAGACGACGACCGGGCGCTTTACAACCTGCTGCAGGCCAGGGGCAAGACCCGCATGGGATCCACGGTAAGAAACCACAGGCAGGGAGTGTGTGTGTGTGGGGTGGGGTGGGGGAGGGGGGGGTATGTATGAGGGCAACAGAGGGGGATTTCTACTGGAAAATTCAGACACACACAGAGTTTATTCATGCTTCATTAAATTATGTGAAGCTGAAGGGGAAAAAAGAAACCAGCAAGAACCTGCACACTGATAAAAAAGAAGAAAAAAAGGCCAACTGGTGCAAAAAAAAAAAAAGGACTAGCATTTATTTACATGAGATGCAAAAGTGCAAAAACTAAAGAAGTTCACCAACAGAAAACGTTTCGGTACATGATCGTCAGTTCTGAACAGACAAAGCGATCCACTCGTCCAATCACAAGAGAGCAGACCAAAAGAGCAGGAGAAATCCTACATGGAGCTGAAAGAAAAACATATTTGAATAGCTTCGTCCTCGTCTTGTGTAGGGGTATCGCCGTCTGAGTGTGGACATCGAGGCCATGAGAGACACACGCCGAGAGGTCAGAGACAAGTGGAAGACAATCCTGGAGAACCTAGGTGAGAGGCTGATGTGAGATGGGACGTGAGACAGATTGTCACACGATAACACGTCGAGTAACCATCAACTTTTTTTCAGGTTTCATGGCGGAGGCAGACTCGCTGCTGACGGTGTCTGCCGGCACCTCTTACGACCGCATGCGCAACGCCCCGGCAGCACGCAGCCTGCTGCACACGCTCCACTCTGAGACCTCCATCTTCAGCACCAGAGAACCGCCGCCTGAGAGATACCTCTTCATCCTGGTGAGTGAACCGCGGGCCGCTGCCTATTCGCGCTCTTCTTAAAGGGGCATTAAGCAATCTGTGACCTTTATTGACATCTATCGGAGACCAGTAGGAACTGCAACATCTCCTCTTACCCGAGTCTCCTCCTTGACCCCTCACACCCTTCCTGCCCCCTTGAACTACGGTGGCCCGCAATCGACACAAACAGTAAAGTCACATTTTCACATTAGAGACGAGTTAACTCGCTGATTAGCAGAAAAAGGAAAAAGGAAATTTATCACGCTAAATGCTGTCGTAGTAATACTGCTTTTTTTGGCTTGAGAACAAAGCTTTTTTTTTAGCCTTCTTAGCTGAAATGTCTTGTGACACCGGTCGCTTGCTTGTAGGGGGTGGGGGGGTGGGGGGTGGGAGTGTCTTGAAATGATAATGGGTGGGGTGTACGGGAGTATTGGAAACTGAGTTTTGAAAGCCAGAAATCTCAGCACTCTGCAAAGTAACCGCTGAGTCATTGTTATTGATCAATAACCACAAACCTCCTGCAGATATATTATCGTACTTTCTGATAAAATGAGCACAGCGACAGTCTCACTTCGTCATCTCTTGTCTACACTCTCCCTGCTCCAACCACTTCTCCTCTCCCTCCTCACCCCCTTCAACAGGATCGTCTCATATACCTAGATGCAGCTGAGGACTTTCTGGCAAAAGCGAGACGCTTCTACCCACCTGGTGATGATGATGAGGAGGAGGAGGGGGGCACGGGCCTTTCCATAAACCTGCCGCTGCTGCTGGCCAGGGTCGAGGCCATGAACGGAAGAGGGGACGATGACGAGGACGAGGATGAGAGCGGAAGAGAAGATGGAAACTCCAGCGACAGATCCTAAGATCCACAGGCTGCAGCGATTACAGACACGAGGCAGGGGGCAGTAGTCGTCCAAGCTGGAGACCTGGAGCATACTTCCTCATATCTCCAATAAAAATAAAAGTGTCTGGTGGCTCCAACAGCACCGCTGCTGCTGCTTCTCAGAGTTTTTAGGCTGAACAATTCCTCCTTTCTGCCCCTAACCGCAAAGCTTGATTACCATTCTGTTTTCTCTGGTCAAATTCTAGATTCAGGTGAATCTTGGGAGAGTTGTGGATGTTATCTGTCTGTGTGTGTGTGTGTGTGTGTGTGTGTGTGTGTGTGTGTGTGTGTGTGTGTGTGTTATTTCTGTCTACAATAGAGCTATATCAAGTTCTTCAGTCTGTTTATTGTTTAGTTGTTGCAAACCTGCAGGGCAGTAATGTTCCTATGAGCAGACCCCCCTTTATATTTTGTCTTATGATTATCAGCACTGAATTCATTCAATCACAAGATGTCCTCTTGAAAAATATTCAACAGGCTGAATCATTATCATCACTGAATAACAACAAATAAAAACAGCCTAGTGACCAGACTTCTGATTTTTCTTTTTTTTTTCTGTTTGAGTTTGTAAGTAATTTGAGTAATTACTACTTTTAATGCATTGTATGTAATGAAGACTTTATTTGGCTCCAAAAGTTAAAAAACAAAGTATGTTGAACGTTTAAAATGGGTGTGTGTGTGTGACCGAGGTGACATTCAGCTGATGTATGTGAGGGTCTTTTCCTCTCCAGCAACATGCTGACAATGTGAGAGATTTGAGATGTGTGGCAGTTTGTGTATGTGCTCTGGTGTGAAGCTGATGTTGAAATAAAGTTGCAACCTGAAGCCCAACTTATGTGTACTTTGTAATGCTCAGTTGATTCCTCTGTTCTGCCTGATATGGAGTTATATGAAACTCTAGTCACTCATAGAAATACACACAAGACAAAGAATAAATAAATAAATAGAAATCGGCAGTCCAAAGCTTAGATAGAATCTCAATCTGTGTACACTGCAAAAAAAAAAAAGTCCATCTTAACAAGTAATTTAGTCTCATATTTAGCCTTCAGATCTTATTTTTCTTAAACCAAGAGAACAATTCTGCCAGTGAGGTGAGATAACTCCATTTGTTTCCAATTTCAATTTTCTAGAAATTAGTGTCAATATCTTGAAAAAAGTCAGAATAAGGCAGATCACTGCTCTACTATCAAGGAAATGACACTTTGATTCAATGAAATTCTTGAGTCAAGTTGATTTGCATTGGAAACAAGTGAAATTATCTAACCTCACTGGCAGATTTTTACACTTATTTTAAGACAATTACCACTCAATAATAGACTAAATGACTTGTTAAGATGAAGATATTTTGCAGTGTAGTAGAAAACTGAGCAGTGATTCCAGAGACACTGATACTGTGGTGTGTAAGTATAAGCATTCCTTTGAAGCGGAACACAATTAGGATCCTCCTCAGTCCGTGTCTCTGCTCTCACGTGGCTCGCCTGCTGCGGCTAACACCGCGATCCGCAGACAAACTGTAAATCCTGGCCTGGTGCGGCCTGTCCGCTGCCTGGCCATCCCAGCAGGACCAGCGGGGGGTGCAGATGGATGGTGATGTTGATGTTTTGGTGGTCAGCTGCTTGTTGTTGTTGCTGTTATGTAAGGGAGATACTCTGGTAAGGGCACATCTTTTAACACGGCACCAGCCTGCTGGCACGTTGGCACACAGACACACAAATAGCTGGTTTCACTTGACTTGATGGTGCCAGTGTGTAAGCTCTAGGCTCAAGTTGAAGATCGTGTGCAAGCACCCCTATATAAAGAATCAACAGCAAATGATCTTTCCGCTCAGTTTCCTCTTGCTGCCAAGCAAGCACACTGTGTCAGGTTAACCTGTGTAGGAAGCTTCTCCCTGTCCTCCCACTTTCATTACTCTGTCGCCCAAAAATATATAACTTACTCAAACCCGCGCTCTCACAATAACTTTCCACATGTTGCCTTATTTACCTCCTCCTGACAGGCTTATAGGCATTTTGCTGCAATTGCCCTTCTCTCTCTCTCTCTCCCTCCCACTCCCCCTCTCTTTCCCTGTGACAGCTCATTTAAATGTCACTTCCCAGCAGCTGCGGCAGTGCGGTTATGCAACACAAGGTCCTTCCTGGCCGGGCCGGGCCCGGTGCTGGAGGAGGGACGAGGACGCGGTCTGATCACTGTGACAGGACTCGCCTCATCACTGCTCACCTTTAAAGACCCTCCACACCTCTGGCTTCATTAGGATAGCGATGGCATGACTCATCCCACAGCGGCTGAGAGATAAAAGCCTGCACAGGTCATAAGTCCTGTCTGATGCACTATTACCACTGCCTTCTTAGAAATGACTTGTATAGTTTTATCTCGTGGATATCTGGAATAAAAAAAACAACATAAAAAAATAAACGCAAAGTTCAATCTGTGTAGTATCTTTTCCAATATAAAGAATTGATTGCTCAGTGTCAAGCTGATTCTAAAAGGATATGATCTCAGCACTGGAGTATCCCATGCATAGTGACTTACTAGGTTTCTGAAATGGCATTTCATGGTTGCCATGGCGTCATAACATGACTGGATGCGTGACCCCTCGTGCCTACAGTGCTCTTGTTCTCCTGTCTTTCTCTCACAGAGAGCGATATTCGACATGAGCGATGTCACCCTGTTGAAAAGGTGTAGAAAGGAAGTTGAAATATTGCTGTGCTTGACAGGTTGAATGAAAATAACACTGAACTGTTGCATGTGGAATGTTGGGCAAGTATAGGCAGTGGAAAGGAGGGCCAGTGAGTTTGGCTAATATACCAGTTATAGATTTCATATCACAGTTTGATACAATCAATCAATCAATCAAAACGTTATTGTCCCCGAGGGTAAATTTGTTTTACAAAAGCCATCCACAAACAAAAAAATATATAAATAGTATAAAAGACAAAGATAAAAAGCTGGAAAATGGAAAATGGCTAAGATGGAAAATGGCTAAGACAATAAAGAAGATACAGATGGGACATTCAGTATCACAGTGTATGCTGTTGCTGTTTCAGTATGTGAAAATCATGAATGTAAAACCGTCTAATGGCAATGTGATTGATGAGGCACGACGGACTGGAAGGCTTCATGTCACAGGGATGAACATAGTTTTGCTGCATTTTGCTGCGTATGTGATCTGTGTTATCTGATGATATCAGTGCCTGATGTGGACGGGTGAGTCAGAGAGAGGGACCGGTAGTAACACCACACCACCAGACAACTGCCAGCAGAGGTGACTGCGCGCGCGTGTGTGTGTGTGTGTGTGTGTGTGTGTGTGTGTGTGTGTGTGTGTGTGTGTGTGTGTGTGTGTGTGTGTCACGGGCTGTAACCTGAGTTGATTATGGCTGGCGTGGCTCTCTGTCACCGAGGTAATGAATCACTTGGGATGGAGCTCTCACTGCCACGGCGAGGCAGCGCACTGTACGGGCATCTAATGAGGGGGGTTTTGATGTGATCACGAGGTGCACCTGTCAAATAAACCCTCTTTTGAATTATATTACGAATATAAAGTCGGCAGGATGTTACGGTGACATTCTGTCACGTTCTATAGCTCGCTGTTTGGCCCTCTGCCTCCAAGCGACAGATGTACGTGTGATCTCTAACCTACGTGTGTGACATACCCTTTGTGTATTAAAAACAGCCGCGTCATTGTCAGCGTGGGCTTATCTCTTTCCACATTAGCGGCGTGCGGCTCCATGTACATCAAGACCAAATCCCCATTAAGATTCCTCTTTGAAGCACAAACCCCTTGTGTGTGTCTGTCTGCATGTTTATGTAATCTCCATATAGACTGACTCCATGTTTGTGTTCTGAGGCGGGACGCTTTCATCTCCAAAGACACCGGTATCACGGCTAAAGTGGAAAGTGTTGGGTTGAGTGATTATGGAGGTGATTGGGCATACAATTTGGGTATCAGGGGATTTTCAGCCCAATTACCCTTAACCCCCTCCTCAGAGTCACTTCCAGCTCTCGGGGGGGAATGAGACAGGGAGCGCTTGGTGTCGGATGTCAGCACACACTGATTGTAGAGTGACAACATGGATCAGAAATAGCAATAGGACGTCTATAAAAGTCCTGGACAGACCCAAGCCCAGACATAGACAGCGGGAAGAAGAGAGAGAGAGAGAGACACAGAAGGAGGAAAGAAGAGACACATCCAGCTGAAGCATCACCGTTTCCCTGGGCAAACATCTCCCGCCACAGACACGACTGACAGGCCGGACCTGAACACCGAACTCAAGAGAGCCGCAGAGACCCCAGCGGAGGAGATAAAGCCTGACACGTCGACGGACAGATCTTCCCGCAGCAGAGATGATGCAAGTGTGCACCTCCCTGGAGAAGCGTGACGGGGCTGTGGTGGGAGCCGAGCTGGCCTGCAGCGTGCGGGAGGAGAACAAGCCTCAGAGGGAGAGCTACAGCGCTGACTGGCGCAGTGTCAACCTCAAGACTCGAGCCCAGGACAGGTGAGAGCTCACAGACCCCCCGCAGGTCCTCACAGTGTAGTATGAGGTACCACAGAACAAGAGGGACTCAGAATGTCTACTTCTAAGCCTCTGCGATCAGATAAAGATAATATTATCAGATGATATTAGATACTAATGACATCCTGGCTTTAATTTCGGTTTAACTGCCTCTCTGTAAATCTTCCTTTTCATCATAAAATATGGACTGAAATCAGCTTGGTAGCAATTGTTGAATTCTTGGTAGGATTCTTCTTGTGCCAGAAGGCAATTGGTGTCTAATTAAGTAAGTAAATCATCAGCAGTGCTCCCGCAGTTCTTAACTTCATCTTCTCTCCGATGCCCGCAGGCAGACAATGAACATGAACGACGACTCTCGCAGGGAGACTCTGTCCCGGCAGTGGCAGGCCCGCACCCTGGTCCAGAGCTGCCCCTCCGGCGTCTACAGGGTGGGCACCGTGGAGAGAGGGGTGAGAGAGCACCAGCTGCTGCCCAAGAGGAGCACCCTCCCGCTGCCCATCTTCACCCCGGCGGAGCTGGGCGTCAGGCTGGGCCGTGGCGCCCCGCACACCGAGGAGGACCTGCGGCCCTTCGCCAGCCCGGACGGAGCCTGTCCCCTCAAGAGGACCGTGGACGACATCACGAAAGACCTCCCGCCCGTCAAGCCCACCCGCATGGAATTCGCCAAAGCGCCCCAAACCCTGGGCCGCTCCATGTCGCAGGAGGCCCAGAGAGGGTGAAAAAACAAAACAAAAAGCAGGAAGAGAGAGCGGGGATGTTAGGGAGAGACGAGAAGGATGAGAGATGGGGAAAGGATAGTCATGTGTCAGGAAAGAGCATGGAAAGATGTATATAGATTTATCCCTAGTGACATTCATCATAGACCCCACATAGATCATTAGCACTATCTGTGTATCTATCCCAGCTTGGCAAGCACAACACCAGGTAAATGTCACGCTTTGTCATTGTTGGCATTTGGTGGTCAGTGGTATTAGGAATGGTTATGTGAAGGCATCCGCGCTGTGATGGAGAGGCAGACATGTGCTGTGGGGTGTGTGCTTTCAGCTGTGCCACAGGCTAATCTCCCCGCTGCCTGGAAAAGAGCAGTCTGCGCCGGCCGGCTGGCCTTGTCAAGTCTGCTGTTCCCTCAATGGACTCCCCATGACCCTGTTTTTTCCAGCAAGTGTTGCGCAGGCCAAATGGCATTTACTGAAGAATGGCTGTCAAGCTGCATTGCATGCAGTGGTGCACCTTAACCCACTTGCATGCAATTTCGTTTTGCAGAGGTTTTTTTTTTTATATTGAAATGTACAAAATGTTTTCAAAAAGGGAAATGAAAGTGTTCTTGAGGTTATTGTATATCAGTTATACCTGTTATATGTGGTATCGGAATTGCAACGATACAGAACTTGAGATAGAAAATGACTTGCAAGAAGAAGAAGAGAGAGGTAGAAAACTGTGATGAGGAATGGAAAGAGAGAAGGGGGAGTGGAACGGATGGGGAGGGGGGTTGATGGACGTGCCTTGGCGTCAGCGCTCCAGTTTTATAACAACAGAGTGCTGGTCAGCCTCCAGGACTCTAAAAGCCCTTGACACTCTCTGATCCCTCTAAAGAGTACAGAATGCTCCAGCCTGATCACACCTGCAGCCAGCGCCAGGAAGCTGTATATATGTGTGTAGGTGTGTGTGTATGTGCCGACACCTCTAATCAGGAGGACTTAGGACAGCAGGATGTAATAAAGCGTCCTTTAGGGTTATGTATTAACTGTTAGTTGAGTGGCAGCTGATATAATGTATTCGATAGAAGAAGTGAACAGATGTTAGCTTGAGAGTTCCTTGAAATGTGTGCGGTGATGTTGAAATATTTTTTCCTAGAGAATTATTTTTCTTATTTTTACTAATAAAAGTTGAATTGCTTTTCACTCCTCTGTCAGTTTGTTTTCTGTCTGGGATGCAATATAAACATAATCCTACTTTGATTATATTTGATGGTGGATGGGTGGGAAATTTTCTAGTACAGCAGAGGTTTTGGGTGGAAAGAAGAGAGACAGAAGTGGAGAAAGATTAATATAAACCTGACTGACAAGCTACTGCAATCAAAGCTAACTTGTAGCCTGGTTCATACAGGCTTCTGACCAGGCAGCAACAGCTGAGCTAGGCTATAATGATAATAGGATAAACACTGTCCTGCAGCCTTAGGCAGGTTCATAGAAATATGGTCGCTGCGTGATTAGATTACATTAGATTAAACTTTATTGTTCCCTTGGGGGAAATCGGGTTGTGGCAGCAAAAAATAATACACCAATAATAAATAATACACCAAAGACAAAAAAGGGCATAAATAAGAATAGAGCAAACACAACCAACACTTACAGCAAATCAAAAATATATGAATGAAACAAATATATGAGTTACAGTATATGAAAGGTGTGCAAAAACACCAGTAGAACATACTGAGACAAAGAAAAACGAATGGAAAATACATGAATACATACTAGTTCTCCCTCTAGATTGGAGGAGACACCGTGATAGACTGACTGTAAGGGAAAATCTTGCCAGACAGGCTGAAATTAATAGCTGGGTGTCGGTGCTGGATCCCTGTCTCGGATCATTTGGGTACATACTGTGACACTGTCCTCCTCCCTCTGAACAAACCCCACTTCACCACTTTACGTCCCTCATTTATCTCTCATGTTCTGCCTCGTGTGTTTGCTCTCTCCCTGCCCAGAACACGCTGTTCCCCCTGTTGCCTGATAGTGTGTAGGGCTATGATGGACGCACTGCCTCCCTCCTCTTACCAATTTGCTCTCTAAGTCTACCATTTACCCCATCTAAACCTTAAATTATTAATTCTGTCTTTAGCCGGCCTCCTCTAATGAAGTCTCGTTCCTCTGCTTTCTTAAATTATTTCTCTCTTAAACCCCTTTCTCGCTTACTTTGTCTCTCTCTCTCTCGTCACTCTCACCCATCTCCCCGTGATAGGCTGAGTTTAATGGTTTGGTGATATTAATAGCTGGGTAAACATTGGCATTGCCCTGGAGACAGCGGAGACAGGGCCGTATCAGCACGTTCTTCCCATTTGAGCTCTTAATCCTGCTGTTTTATCAGAGATTTGGGTGTGCTGCCTTCACCCTCCTATCTTTAAAATCACCCTCCCACACAACCCCTGAAATCCTGCCCGCCCCGCCCCGCCCCACACACAGTCACAACAGAAGTTTCCACACTCGCAGATGAACCTCCAACCCTGAAACCATCTTCAGTGGACGCCAAGGAATTTGGGAATTGATTTCAGCGTGTCCTTTGTCATCACCTGTAGAGGGTTTGAGGAGCGAGCTGGCTCTTGATCCTCCTTCCTCTAATCCCTCTAAGTACTCATCACGGTGTATTTAAAGAGAGGGTCACAGTGTCAGACGGCAGTAGATCCTACATGGTGTCACACTCTTGATTTGTTGCCCACAGTGATATAATGGCATAAATCAGCAGTCTGGCATGCGGAGTCAGCATGAACGCTTGTCAATACAGCAGAGGTGCGACCGAGTCAACTTTGCTCAAATCACAAGTCAGTCTCAAGTCTTGAGGCACAAGTCTCAAGTCAAGTCCAAGTCAAGTCTCAAGTATAAATGTAGAACAGCAAGTCAAGTCAGAACAAATCAAGAGTCCAGCATCAATTTAATATCTTAAAGAAAACTAAATATCTAGGACTTTTCAATGCAATATAATTTTAATAGGATAAAAACTTGGTAAGAGCATCATGAGTTTGATTTCTATAATCAGTTTCAACTTCAATAAATTCAATCTTTTCTTTAGAAACCTTTTCAAGTCATCAAAGTAAATGTCAAAGTCAAGTCCTAAGTCACCAGAACCCAACTCAAGTATTCTCTTCATGCATCAAGTCAAGTCTCAAGCAATTCAAATTGTGACTGGAGTCTGGCCTATTTGTGGCCTATTTGTGTGCTATAAACACCCTCACACTGATAACCAAACCAATGCCATTGACTGTACAGTGGAGATCCTCCCACCCAGTATCTATCCATGTAAAACCAGTGCATTCAGCATTTAACAGGTGTGACTTCCTGACTACAAAAGGCTACATATGTATTTCACAGCAGGACAAAGGTCACAAAATGGACACACACACACAGACACACACACACACAGTTCAAATATCCTCTTACAGCCTAAAAATGATTGGAAATTGGAAACTTGGAAACAATGTCGTGTAAGGAATGCAGCAAGCAAGAGCAGAGCCTTGCCCAAGACGGCCAACTGTACAAACTAATGGACTGTCGCTCTCAAATTCCATAATGACAGATCTGTTGCTGCTCCCCACTGGATAACTTGGGTAATGCATGTTGAAAAAAAGTAAAGCTATGAAATTCCATCAATATATGGCAGTTTTATTTATAGTTTTATTCATTCGCAGCAACTTCCAGCAGTTGTAAATTAACATAAAACAGGTGAGGAGAAAATGAAAGGCAAACACAAGTGTCAAATCAAGAGAGAAGATGAAGAAACTCAGGATAGGTATTATAGTCCCTTATTGTTGCGTCTTCGGAGGCCATTGTACTCATCAAGGAGTATAACAGCGGTGAGGAAAGCAGTGATCATGCTCTCTTCTGTGCTGCTGCTATCTTCCCTCTGTAGCAGCGTAGTACTCTATGAAAGAACGAAGGGTGTAAGGCGTAAGAGGAATAAAAAGCATCTGATGAACACACTCCCGCCACCATTCACGATCATCAACGCCATTATCACTAACAACACCCCAATCAGTTCCCCTCTCATCACTACTATTGTGAAGCTCGCCGTTGTCACATCCATTATCACCCAGTTTCAAAGGCCAGTCTGACATCACAGGAGCGGACCGTGCTAATTGGCTGCCGGCTGGGTGTCGCTGTGTGGTGGGGTACCTGCTGCAGGGGGGACGTCGGCTCCCACAGTCCCGGCGGCGCTGGGTGGGGGAGGCGGGGGGACGGCTCGCCTGAATAACACACACATCACACACACACACACACACACACACACACATGCATCAATGTAATGTCTCCTGGCTATTTTGATCCTGCTGGTTCTAGTGATGTCACATAATATGTTGTAACCTCACGCTGCTTTGGAGTATTCATTGTAAAGGGGGGCTGATCTTTACCAGGGATGTCAATTCACTGATCACTAACTTAAGGTAGGGCTGGGCAGTATGGTTGACATGAAATATGATTTTTCAATATTTATATATATCACGATATGGCTCACATATGCAAAATCACATTAAATAATCAAATTAATGTTCTTCCCATTAAACCAAATGGTAACAGGTGTGATGTCAAACAAAACTGAAATTTTCAAATAATATTCCCACCATACCTAATTTTCTCGGAGTTTTTAAATAAAATTTGCTTGTTGTGATCAATTTAGACTGCAGAATTGTGTGTCACGATATCCCATAATCACCATATGATTCCAATGAAAGACGATAAACGATAATATTGAATTATCGTCAAGCCCTAACTTAAGGTATGGCAAAGTCCCTGCATCTAATATAATTTGCCACCAAAACCTCCAAACCTGCTTCTATTCATTAAATTTCTGGGGACAAGTGGAGCAGTGATGAGTGACAAGATAGTGTTAATGATGAATTATTAGAGGTAGCTCACCTAACTATCAGGTTAGAGGGACCACTGGTCCTGAATGCTCCAATGATGTGACTTTTACTTTTTAGATATAGCTTCCAAATGGATTTCTGGTCATTTTTGCTTGATCGTTATACTGGCAAAATGTACAAGATCAAATGTGCAATCATTTAGAGTAAGTTAAGGTTTGGTAAGCGCCACAACCTTGCCACACCAAAGTGATGCCCATGACCTTTACCTCTGGTTAATTAGTTATGTTGACCCATGTATTAGAAGACAGGAGTAAGTTAAAGCTGCAGTAGGCAAGATTTTTAGGTATAGAAAATAATCCTTGCAGTCAAGAAACTGTCCCAATTACAGGATTGTGGGGCATTCCAACCTAGCTCAAACTTCTTCAAAAGTGGAAGCACACACTAAATGATCCAAGTAAATTATTAGTTATCACATTTATTCAGAAGCCAGCACATGAAACATTGGATTTGAGGACTACAGTATGTGCTGGCTTCGAATGTGATAACTGATTGTTTACTTGGACCATTTAGTGTGTGCTTCCACTTTTGAAGAAGTTTGAGCTAGTTTGGAATGGATGGATTTGGATTTGTAGGTAAAAATAAAAATAAAATACACACTAAACTACAAAGTGTGGCTGCAACAGAGAAGAGTGTCCCATCCGCTCTAATTGGAACGCAGTAGATTTTGCCCAATTGAAATTCTGGGGGCAGATACGGACACTTCTCTGCCCACAAATAGTGACAAATCAAAACTTAATAATTAAATCTGTCTCCTAAACAGCAGTGAGTGAGCGGTCCGTCAAACTGGAATAGGAAACACAAACCACAGAAAACACAAAACACAATTGAAGACATTACATTATAACACAAAGTTGGGGGGGATAAAAGGGAAGGGTCACAGTGTTATAATTTTATGTGAGAAGAAAAAATATCCATTACTATCTTCCTATCATTCTATACACATTGCTCTCGTGATCATAACGAGGAAGGTGAGTGCAGATGGTTTCTTATAATGTCCCAGTATTGCCCTAAGCCTATGTCAAATCCTTAAGGAAGCAGGCTGCTCTCTCCATATTAACTCTGTCTATAAAGTCCTCAAGCCAACACTCCTTCAAGAGGCTGCCTGGTAATGGTCCTTCCAATTAAGGAGAATAATTCTCTTAACTGCTAGGCAAGATAAGAGAGGGAGCCGAAGTGGAAGTGTAGGCCGAAGCCTTCCCGTGGTTGACTAGCGATTAAGTAGCTAACGCGATTTTCCATTGACGGCAAAGTATGTTTTCTGCAACTAAACAAAGCAACGACTGCTGTTGAGATTCACCTCTCGGCTCACTATAAGCTTTTAGACGTTTTGCATGTTTCTATGTCTACAGAAAAGTACACTACAATGTGTAGAATGTACCAACTGTTGATAGCGGGGTGATCCACCTGATAGACACTGGGAGAAGGGGGTAGAAACTGTCTGCATGGCTAGGTTTTCACCTCTTGAGATGCAGTTTGGGACTTCGCTAAAGTATGAGTTCAGGCTCATGATAGTAACTGCTGACATTTTTTTCACTGTAGCCTGTGAAGCTGTAGCTAGCTTGTTCCCTTTGCAGGAGATGGAACATTCAAACTAGCTAAAAGCCTGCTGGGTAGTGTAGTGCGGTAACTAATTTAGTCATTCATGTAAATAATACTGAATGGATTTTTGTGAAATTAAGCCAAGCGAGATGTGTTGATGCTTCCTACAACATATTTCAAAATCAAAGCCATATGCTTTTTAGATTGCTTATACAAAGTAACCTCCCATACACTGACATAGGGTAAAGTCAACCCAATGGTTGATGGAAATGACATCAACTTCGGCTCCATACAGACAGTTGAGGTAGCTTATGTAGTTTTAAATCAAGGAGACTTCGGCCATACAGAGAAGTTGACTTTGAAAATATCTGACATCACAGTAACTGCATTACACCGCAATATCTTGACCACTGGACAATCCCAGAATAAATTAAATAAAGCTCCTTTCTTTCCACATCTATGCCAGCACAAGTCAGACTATTTTTACTTTTTTTGTATCTATCTTGAATAATCAAGTAGGTGATCTACAGTATGTGTTCTACAGAGATCTTATACTGAATCAACTTACACCTGAAACATTTAGGTGTTTTCATATATGCCCTCCAGATATCGTCCCATTGAGAATATGGAAAGGAGTCATTTAGGTCATGTCCCCGGGCCATTTATACAGACAGGCAGGGATAAGGAGCAACATTACTCAATAATCTGTAAACACTGGAGGCAGTCCCATTCTTGCAAACAGCATTCCTAAAACAAATATCGAGTTCTGGATGACAGGCAGGTTTAGCACCATCCCTGCACCTTTTTTTCAGTATATACTAGCTAATTGTGCATACATTAAGAATGGTGACTCAGACACCATACGCTTCAATGATTTGCTGGAGGGGGAAGATGTCATCTTTATATATTTGATGTATTGTTTTAATTAGAGTGGTACCGCAGTGAAGGGCGGATTTTACCTTTAGCTTTGTCTCTATGCCTTTTTGTAAATAAAAGTGCTACATTTTTTGTCTGCTCATTTTTTGGCAGTGTATGGAATATGCCTTTGACTTTTTACTTCATCTGACAGTTAATTCCCTGCCCCAGCACTGACACAGAGTCGTCAGAGTGCAACAGCATTTTCCTATATCACTGCAATGTCTCACGTAGTTTTGATGTACCTTTATACATACAGATGCTACATTTCATGAACATGTGGGTGATGTGACTGTGATGTGGTTGTGCATCACCTGTCTCTGTGTGACGGAGAGGAAGCGGGCTCCAGGACTTCGGTGGGATCTTGGTAGACCAGCGTGGGATGAGGCATGGGTCTGGGGAGCCATGCTGGGTAGGACAGGCATGGGGCGGGCTGGTAATAGTGGTGGTATTCCTCTGGGTCATCCTCTCCCTCTTGAATTATCACTAGATTTCTGGTGGCCTGACATAGCGAAAGAGATGGACAACCCACCTTGCTTCATTTCACTGTATTTAAGTGAATGACCGAGCTCATTACAAAGTCATCACTGCAAAAAAATTCATTTTAACCAGTCGTTTAGACTCATAATCAGTTTGAAAATTTACCTAAAAGGAAGTAAAAACTCTTCCAGTGGCATCAAATAATTGAACTTTTTTTCAGTGCATTTTCATAATTTTTTAGAAGTAACAATATCTTAAAACAAAGTAGAATAAGATGGATCACTCTACTAGTATCTTGATAATATTACTTGATTTAGGAAAATTTTTGGGTTAAGTTGACTGGACAGGAAAGTGAAATTATCTCACTCCTTTGGCAGATTTGTTTAAATTTAAGTTTAAACAGAAGAATTCGCACTGCAGCTAAGAAGAATTAAATTCAACTGAGAGAAACGTGAGAAAATTAATGCGCCTGCATTTTCCTACACTTTATTTTCACATGTTCTCAAGATGTTCACATTATACTTCCTGTTTGCTTTCCAAACCCAACACCATTTTTCTTTTTTAGATATATTTTTTGATTTTGACTCCATTTATAGATTGAATTGACCCCAACTCTCGTCTGGAACCTACTGCAGGTTCAGGTGGAGGGCCGGAGTATCCGAACGAGCTGAGGGCCGACATGGTCATGTTGTTCATGATGACCTGGTGCATCTGGGCGTTCTGGATCATCATCAGCTCTACAAGGTCTGCATATTGACAGCATCACACACACACACACACACACACACACACACACACACACACCCTCTACCTGAGAATCATCTGATAGTTATATCTCTACTTTATTAACCTGCTACTCAGTCCTCTTCCCTCTGGGTGACTCGGTGATTAACCCGCACTGTGTCAAACTGAGTTAGTGAACGCGATGCGGCAAGCTCAATTTTCTAACCTCCCTGTCACTCAATATTTGTTCAGCAATGACTCACCCCGCTAAATTATTTAATTCCTTCCCAGCAATATGAATAATCTGTCTGACCAAGGTAGACGATTCAGGAAAATCTATTCAAGTTGCTGTAATTCCACTATTTATTCCAGTTATTGAAAATGCATTTTTATACATGACTGACTAGTTTTAAGCAATATTCTCCACAGTGCTGAATTATTTAAAGCCTTCCAAGCGATATGAATGAGGTCTCTGGCCACCAGTTGTTTGTTAACATCTACCAGTGATAAAGTGATGCAACATTCAGCAACATGACACACCTTGGGATATTTCTCCATCTTGAAGGTGTAAGTCAATTCCATAAATAATGCAGCATTAATGTCATCTAATTTGAGTCTGTGTAGGCTCTTCACACTCGGCGAAGTGACAAAGAAGCAGAAAACTCATCTGAGACATGAGATTATGGCCCGGCCTTCACTTGGATGATGGAAAATCATCCAAACCATAACACCCAGTTATTGTATCTCCGGTGATGAAATAGTTTTGTCATTGTTGTCATGGATTTGAAATGACAGTAGCAAGACCCTACAGGTTTTGATCTGCAGTTTTTTGATCTTGGTTGTTTTAATTGAAAATGATCTGCAGTGGCAAAATCAGTGTTTTGTCTTCAGTATCAGTGCTTGCTTTACAAAAAGTTAATTAAGTGCGCTGTTGATATTCATTACACATCCAGAATGAAAGGTCCATACAAATGACCCAGAATTTTAACTCAACAAATGAGTAAAAAGAAAAAAAAGAAAAGAAAAAAAGCTCACACCTGTCAGAGTGGCTGATGAAGTGGAGGTAACAAAGGAGTAGGATCATTGGCATTCAAATAAATGTCAAAGCTGCACAAGGCAAGATTTGTATGTAAAAATGCTCCTGTCCTATTAGCCTAAACCACAAAGTGGGGCTGCAGCAGAGAAGAGCATCCCATCCCGTCTAATTGAGACCCTGTAGATTTGCCCAATTTATGGTCACTGGCGATAAATCTTCTTGCCACACAGGAAGTGTTGAATTAAAACTTAAAGTGATGTTGAACTTGGGTAGTACTTTGGGTTGTGTAGCTTCCTGGCCATGATATAACCCCAAAATCTGCGAATCTGTTGCTCCTAGGCAGTGTATGGCGAAACCGGTCTGAAAATTACATTTAGCACATAAAGCAGATTCTGACATTATGTAAAAAAAAACTTGTCATTCTGCTGAATTGTTTTTAAGTAAATCGCTTTCTTTATGTTTAAGTGTAACACCGAAATTCTTCCGACTAGACCACAATTCTCCAGTCGCCTCTCTCCGAGCCCCGGAGCAACAGATAACAGAGAATTGCCCAACACAACCCAAGGTACTACAAGTTCACCATCACTTTAAGAGCAAAATATACAAAACTGTGTCCTTGGAGGAAGAGATTTAGGTCTCAGCCATGTGCAGTTTACTGATGTCATGTTACATGATTTCTGGGTAATGAAGTCCTTCAGACTCTCAAAAATTCAAGCAGTTATTTCCTGTTACCACCTGGGGCCGCCACACTGCAAAGTTACCTAGTGCAGCTTTAAAGCAGGAAAAACTTTTCAAGTTATAACTCCAATGTCACTGAATACTACTGGACTGTATACTGTAGCCTTGAATACATTATTTTTATTGGACGCTACCTTTAAAAGTTCATGACTGTACATGTAAGCAAGGCTAACTAGCACCTGCTGCTGCACTTGGACACAAATTAAACCCGGATGCACACTTGTACGCGCGCGCACGCACGCACACACACACACATGCACACACACATACACACTTCACGCACTCCACACAAGCTAACAGTAGACCATAAATAATATATCTAAGTGCATGCATGCAAGCTGGCAATGTGACAGACAGGCAAGAATAGCTGTGAGTGTGAAACGCTGAGATTCAGAGTGTGTGTGCAGTGACAGTCTGCCATACCCTCCCTGACGTGACCACCAGGCCTAATGGAGGGAGCGGAGCCGGGAGGCATCGTGGTTGCTGGGAGCTGCTGTAGGATAGTGGTGGGCTGCTGAGGAGCCTGGGGAGGAGAGATGGGACCGTAATGAGGCTCTCTGCCTGCAGGCACAGTAGCAGAGAATAAACTGCAGCAGCTATCTACCTATGCAGGTGGTGAACCTCCACTCCACAGGAGGGGAAAAAAATAAAGATTAACTTCCAATAGCCAATCAATATTAAAAACTCCTGCTGATATTAGTAATTATCATAACATAATGTAAGATTAGGGAGCAATAGAGAGTTTTGTGTTTCGCTGACAGAGGAGCCAATAACTAAGATGTTGCCTGTACCTTTGTTACAGACCCATAACTGACAACCTGCCATAAAAGAGGCTGAAGCAAAAGAATGAACACTTACAGGAATTATCTGCAAATTGTGTGGATCGTACGGCTGGAAGTGCGGATAAGTATCCTCTGTCCACGCCATTAAATATGTATATACACTATATACAATATATACCTAAGAGAGCAACCTGGTAGTATTTACCAGATATGTGTGTACACAGTAGCAGGTTGCCAAGGTGCCAAAACACAAGCAACAGTCTCTCTCTCTCTCTCTCTCTCTCTCTCTCTCTCTCTCTCTCTCTCTCTCTCTCTTTCAAACACACACACACACACTTGCTCTCTTTGTCTTTCTTATCCGTTGTGATCACTGCAGTAACGGTTGATTGTGTGATTGTGCTCACTTTGAACAGCAGAAGCAGGCACTTTATTGTACAAAATAGACCAGTAATCCTATAATACACTTTAGAAGGATACCATGCAAACATATACAGCAAAACTATAAACTGCAGTACATATCCTTGGAGTGGTACAGGAATGTCAAACAAACCATAGGAGCAAAACAAACAAACAGTCACTATAAACCCACTAGTGAGTTCAGACACACCATACATCCTTACAGGAATATTGTAGGATTATTATAGTGACTTTCACACAAACGCTCGGCCCACAAAGCAATCACAGCAGGAGTTCCATCCATGAAAACATAACTGAATTGACACCAAAGCTCATATTAACATTTAACAAGGAAATCGGTGAGATTAGAGTAGATGCAGCTATCAAAGTGTATTCACAGTTTTACATTGTTACCATTTCATTTCACAAGACAGAAATTATTCTTCTAATTTGACTTTACGGGCCTTTTTGCCTGCAGCTAACACTGTGGTAGAAATAAAGGCATTGTTATCTTTATACGAGAACTAATGACATTTAAACAATTAACACTCATTTCACAACAATAAAAACTCACTGTGAAATGTTTCAGAGATCATTATTTATTGACACTTTGGTCTAATTTGGTGTCCTAAAAGCATTAACGATGCTACTAGCGCCATGTGGGACTTGCTATTAATTCTACAGCCATTTCCAGTACAGTTAATAATAACAACTAATTGTTATTCATCCGCCAAGCAATATAGCTCTTGAACTGTTAGCTAAACAGACTGGTTGCTATGGAGCCCACCAGGGGCCTCCTGGTAGAAAAAAAATCCATGTGGAAATCCGTGTACTTGGTTTTGAAATCCGTGCAGCACACAGTTTAACAATCTGTGCTTTTGGATTAGCAATCTGTTTCCTCAATTTTACAAGCAACGTGGGTTTCAGAACAACTAATTTGTTAAAGTTCATCTGCTCCTTTCCATGCTTGTGTCAGATGATTGGCCTGGTTCAGTGCTTGTAAAGTTGAGGGCATGGATTACTAAATTAAAGACACTGATTATTAATTTGAGGATATGGACTAGACAGTACTAATTCATTCATTCAAGGGCATGGATTACCAGTTCCAGAGTACAGATTATTAAATGTGGATTTCAAAACCGAGAACACGGGTTTCCACATCAATTTGTCTCTTCAGCTGGCCCCTCGGCTCCTTAGGTTGCTAAGCGGCACATGGCGATTTTCTGTTTGTGCATTAATATTTAAATTGACCGTGATGCATTCACAGGTGTGCTTTTATGTTATGCTGCATTTTACAACAGCTTCGAATGTGACTCAGCCAATCAGGACTGAGGACCGGAACTAGCCTACAGTTACAGCTGGAACTTCAGCATGGCGGACTACACTAATTAGCACAGTTTACATTTACTGTACCGCTCTGTCTTCCAGCTCTGTTTCCCACCGCATCCCCAACCCACTCCGCTCCACTCCCTGTCAGTGGAAGGGGCCTCACCGCCCCCATCGCATCTCCAACTCTGTAATTAAAACGCTGTAATCTGGGAGGATCGTCTCTATTTTTAAAAGCCCCCCTGTCATCGTGTGGGCAAAGTGACACAAAGAGAAGCATCAAGCGAGGAGGAGGAGGAGGAAGAGGAGGAAGGGGGGAAAATAAGAACAACTGCAGCAGCAGGTGATGACCAACTCTATGAGAGACGAGGAAATTAATAAACTATGTCTAATTTGCGGAGTTGCCTAAAGATAGTGCTCGCATACTGTTATCTAGTCCAGCCTACGCTCCTCACATCAACACCTCTTGAATAATATGATTGTTTTTATAGCAACAGAAAGAAAAGAGAAGAGAGAAAACCCTTGTGAGAAGGAACTGTAGTAATCCTGTGATACATTTCAGAAGGATGCTGCACAAATACAACAGCACAAGCCTATCCTACAGGAATATGATAATGATACCACAGCAAACAAACACCATAAAGCACAATAAGGTTACTACAAACTCAGTGTAAGTCTCTAAAGGAGTATTATTAGAATATTACAGTCATTTTTATAGGGACACGTACAGTATGCATACATGATATATGAATCCCAATGGAAGAGATATCCAAAGGCCTAATGGGAAACCTAAGAAACTCAAGACCTAAAGACTTCTCCATAGGGACTGGGCTGCTGAGGTATGATTAAATTATTTGCACTTCTCAGTAATATTTAATCACGCTCGTTCACACACACACACACACACACACACACACACACACACACACACACACACACACACACACACAGTCATCAGCACTGGTTAAAGGGTTAGCTCATTGCATTAGAGATCATTTATTCATACCCCAGGAGGGCGGAGAGGGGAGGCCATGCTTGGGGACGCCCAGCAGTTCTCTCTTCATCAAAAGCTAACACCATTAACCACATTAGCTGAATCTTCTACTGAATGCATTAAAAGCAGAATAGCATGGCATCAGCGTTGCTTAGACGTTATTGCATTGCTTTTCGAATGTGATCCTATTAGCACGCTGCCGTTCTGTGGAATTGTCTGCGCCGTCGGTCGGCTGCCGGGGCGGATGGTGACAGTAAGATGGCAGATTTGAAGTTAAGGCTCTTATCATTAGTCCATAAGTCTGACTCACTTTCGCCCCCGCCCCCCCCCCCCCCACCACCACCCACCCCCTCCTTTCTTTTGCCCCTCACCCCCTGCGGCATGAGCTCAAGAACATGGCCATTACCTTTCCCCGTTCCTATGGCAACACCACCCTGCAGCCCTTATGTGGTGGTAGCAGTGTGTGTGTGTGTGTGTGTGTGTGCGTGATCACGTGTGGGTCTTTGTGCACGTGCACTGCGCACTGAGGTTTGTTTAGATAATGTCAGCAAAGAGTCTCATCAATTTATTGGATGTTTAATTCAGTCCTCTCCCGCTTTCTCTCACTGTCTGTCACTGATAAACTCTTTGTCCTTTTACTACTAATTGCTATGTCTGTGCCTGTCTTTACTAATGTTTTAACTCTGTTTATATTTGTTTATCTGTATTGCTGCTATTTTGTGTGTGCCTCTGTGTCTTTTTGGCAGGTTGTTATCGTAAAAGAGAATGTGTTCTCAATAACCTACCTGGTAAAATAAAGGAAATATATATATACATAAACATGCATTGTTTCAGCACAGCTACACAGTAAATGCCCTCAAGAAAGAGACCATAGATAGACAATAGACAGTGGATATTTCAATTTTTGGAAATGTGTGTGATTGATATGCTTGTGTGTTTGCCTGGGTGTGTTGTGACTCGTCCTGATTGATCCCTGCGGGTGATTAGTAAGTCTTTGATGAGGATGACTGGACAGAAGCTCAGGAGTCTCTCAGCAGAGGGCCGTCCGACGTCAGCTGGACCTCCTCTGGGAAGCGGCCCCGGCTTTCGCTTGTTTGGAATCCGCTCACTGGCCGCGTGCTGTAATGACGAATGAAAGAGAGAGTTAATATCCAGAGACGGTGAGGGCATGGGAGTGACACAAGAGGGGGGGGGGGGGGGACAGAGTGAAGGGCAGGGCAGAGAGGCTGAGAGGGAATGTTATTCTCTCTCTCTTCGGCGGTCTCCACTGTCTGGCATGCAGAGATGAGGGAGAGAGCGCCAGAGAGAGAAGAAATGTGAGATACGGCTTTGAATATTTCTCCTCTCACTCCTCTTCTTCTCCTCTACTCCCTAAGGAGAAGGGCTGACTGACAGACGCTCTCCACCGCCTCCCCCCTCCACCACCTCACCCTCCACCCCCTGCCTCCCCCGGCTGTGGGCAAGCTGGGTATAGCGCCTACCACCAACTCATGCCAATTAACACGTCTCTATACACACACTGAGTTCATTAATACGGAAATAACTAGTTAGCCACGGACGCCAATTACCTGGCGTTTGGTCATTTGAGGAGAGGGAGGCAGCGGGGTGGGGGAGGAGGGGTGGGAGGGGAGGGGCTTATCCAGAGCGTAATGCCACTGCGCATTGGTGCACCCGTGCATGTTCATTACAGGTGATTTTCAGTGGAAATCAATGGGATGAAACACCCACCGTCCTCTCGAGACGAGGCGGCCGTTAGAGAAAGGCGTTTTAATGCCAGCCGCCCAAGACAGAACGAGCTCCCATTCTGTTGCTGTTTGCTTTCTGTTTATCGTGGGCTTGATTAGTCCCATGATGATAGTCTCTATCTAAGGCAGCCAAGCCAGTGTCATTGTGTCTCTACTCTCGCTTTCCAACTCTCTTTTTGAATGCTGATTTAATCAGACACAACCTGTGCCAAGCTCTCTCCTTCTGTTTTGATCTGACATCCCCAGTGCCGAGCTGTCTCCTCCCTGTGAGTGGATCTGTGTGTATCCGGACGCGGGATTGACCCGGACGTGATCCTTGGCTAAATACAGAAACGGAGATGAAAGATGGTTTAGTGCAACGTATGACTCCTCATCCCTCAGGAGAATTAGATTTAACCTCACTGCCGAAGGCCTGCACAGACAATGAGCCTTAGCGGTATTATGCTCAATCTTAAACTTTCCTCCAGTTGGAGACTCATTAGATAATTTAATTTAGAATAGTTTATGATTTCCTCAATGAGAGGTTGGGCAGAGGGGAAAGAGGATGTCAGTCTCAATAAGAGTGAGACACAAACTGATTTAAACTGTTCTGCCTCTTCTTCTCTCTCTCTCTCTGTCTAAAGCTCCAGTCCACAATCAGACTGCAGGGCCGCCTGTGCTGCAAAGATCAGCCCACTTCTTCCTGTTTGTTTCGTCTTATCGCAGACATCTGTTCGCTCTGAAAAAATGATTAAGCTCTTTATACAAGAATAACATATGTGAGAGCAAAACCTGTGAATAGTAAGCATTCATTCGCATCGGTTGTATTGATTCATGCAAAATGGACCTTGGGTTACACTCTTCATGGATGTCTTTGTGTATAACCGCTACACCTATACATACTATTACTATTACACTTGTTTCAAAGCATTCCAGTGAAATAATTGTCCACATTCTATGAGAAATGAATAAGAAATGAATTCCTTTAAATTACAGATCTTGTGTTGTCTGGGTTCGACTATCTCCACTCGCACGTTCTTTGTCTCTCGAGTCTCAAAGCAAAAATCATTTTCCACTGATTTATTTTTAGACCAAACAATAGGGGTATTTATCTTAGCCGCTGTCTTGTCGTTCTTTAACATCTCCCATTTTCATCCATTATTGAACATCATCATATGAGTTTGTGTATACAGCGGATTCAAGGGCGCTGTTGGCTAATGGTGTCTGAGGAAGAGGGATTCTTGGGAGCGCAGACAGATAAAAGGAGCGGGAGGGGAAGGGAACAGACCTGCTGCAATAAGAACACATTGACACGCTGACAGCTGAAGTTCAGGACCGGGCAGGTAAAAGCGCAGTGACACATCACATCACCCCAAAGCTGAAAAATGCCTTCGGGTTGTAGCTGACAGCACAGTAGGCTATTATTATGAAATCAACAACAGTCACTGTGGCAAATGATCCTCACACTCACGCTGAGAATATGTGCAGCATAAAAACACATTTGTGAGTGTGAAATAGTGTAGGTGTATCGCTTTGTGGATCGGTCGAAATGTGTTAATTGAGTTAAGTGTGTGTGGTGTGTGTGTGTGTGTGTGCGCGTGTGTAAACTTTTCAACTTCATGGTGTTGTGGATACTGAAAAGAATGAAGCAATTTGGTTGTTTGTTGTTCATTTGCCTGCACATAATAGATTTATTTAAAATTTCATGAGTTTGAATGCAAGGACTATCTACTCCATGGTTCCCCGCTGAATTGGATGTGGCACAATTTGCCTGGGGAAATGTGGAGAAAAGGTGAGTGGTTCTGTGTGTGTGTGTGTGTGCGTCTGTCTGTGTGGGTAGGTGTATGTGTGTGTGTGTGTGTGTGTGTGTGTCCGGTTGTGTATTCATGCAGTGCCGTGTTTTGGGAATGAATGAATCAGGCCCCAACCAGCAGGGGGCACCATAATTACTAAAAGAATTATTGGAATTGTTCACTATCTTTTAAGAAAATTGTGTATTTTTGATCAAATTGATGACACATAAGGTTATGCATCAGTGGCAACTCAAGTAAAACAATTTTGACAGGTCGTGTTCAAGTGAAATCAGTAAAGCAATTCAGAATAGATGCTATAATTTGAGTCTAGAGGGCAGGTTGGGGGCGTCGGTGACACCTTTAGAAATGATTGCCAAGTCATGCCACTTCCCTGTGAGTGTGTGTGTGTGTATGTGTGGGTGCGTGTGTGCTAGAGAGATGAAGAGAGAGAGAAAGAGAGAGAGAGAGAGCGTGTGTGTATGTGCACTCACCTGTGTGTGATATGAGATATTTTTTCCATTCCACAACTTCATTGCATGTATTGTTATTGCTTTCTCCTTTGAATACGACACATCCCATTAGAAGCAGATTGAATGGGGCTGAGAAAGGCCACTTCATCCTTGCGGGACCTGCATCGGCATAGAAAACAGATCTTTTGTGTATCTCGCCCTCTAATCAAAATACAGAGGGAGTAAAAAATAGCTTTTGTCCAAGGTGTCGCCTGCCCCTGACAAATCTGTATGGTGTCAAACTCTTCCAGTGAAAAGCGAAGCACAACAAGAGACCTTCACTGTGATATATTGCATATTTTCACTCCAAGCAAAGTTTCTTGGGAGAGCTATCTTTGTTACAGTTAAGTGTTAAATGCCACTGCTGGTTTAATCACCATTATTTCTGTCATGTTTTCTCGGCTACTGCACAGTTCATTATTTTCTGTGTGGTCTCTGTTGTAAAAGGTCAGTGGTGACGCTGCTTGACAAGCAAATATAGCTCTGCGGAGCGAGCCGGCAACACAGCGAGGCTGCTCAGCTGAGCACATGTTGATCAGGGTGAAGGGTTAACGTGTTATTCTTGCGCTGCCACTGCAACGTTATTAAAGCCAGTGAACCTCTTCATCAGCCACGTGGACTTAGTATCACTGACTGCATCGCAACCTTTGCCGGATCAATCCTGCTCATCTCATTTGGATGAATCACATCCCTTTATCAAGCAGCCAGTTATACCCAGTCTAACTTGCATAACCAGGCATGCCATCCTTTCCAATCCATAAAGAAATACAGTTTTCCAGTTTTTGGGAGGTTGAGCAATTGGTCAGTTTACACATTGAGATGGAGAAGTGATAGACACCAAAATCATCTGTGTGTCCATGGTAGATTGCTCACTCCGATGCTACATGCTAACACTTTAGCATGCACTATGTTGAGTGATAGTAGGCAACTAGCATTGCCCCAAAAGTGAGAAAATGACAACTTTTCAGCGACTCTAAACTAAATGGTAAGTAATCTTAAGCCGTCTTTACCCAGACTATTTATACCAGGTTATTGGTAGATCATGCAAATGCCATGGTAACCATGGTAACCATGCCACAAGCGTTCCATCACCTGTGCATAAGGTGCATGTGGAAGTTGGGCCAAAGTTCCTTAAGGTTGGTTCACTCGGGCGCCATCTTGGTAACGCCCCCCGGGGCAGGAAGTTCATGACTTTATATGTAAAGTTCTGACATAGCCTATATACAATCATTTACATTACATATTTATGAAAACCACTGAATTGTTAACAACATGAAGTGTTAAATTATTATATATCTTATATCTTATATATCTGAGAATATCATGTTAATAAATCATTTCAAATGTATCAATAAAACAGTTGCTGGCAGAGACGGTTGATGTTGTCCCCAACCTGTGTGAGTTGTCATAAATAACATATTGTAGTTCTGCTGTGAAACCTGAAAGTATGACTGGTGGATTTTCTTTATAATATGCACACAAAGACTGGCCACTTTCGCTGACGACACATTTTACGTTGTCGGCACCACCGTCTTTAACGTTTGAAATAGTTTCAAATATAAACCGGGCTACATCAGCTATATTGAGAGTGAATGACATTCATTTTTTTTTTATTTCATGGATCTACTGACCATATAATAAAAAAAACATTATTACACACCTTTGTTGAATATTCAATTCTGATTGGCCAATGTACGTATCACTTCTGAGTAGCAGACCCATAGAGATTGAGCCGTTCAGTCTCTATGTGCAGACTGCTGTTTCACATCTAATCACATCATTCTGCAGTAAAGAAGTCTGGTCAGTTTAGCTTATTTCACATCAAATTAAATAGTAACACTTTGTGGCAAAAAGACGTTATTCCTTGGTTACTGCAGACAAACACTCGGCTAACCGAGTGTTTTTTTAAAACATTACTTGTAATTTATTCAAAAAGTGCAAACTTTTGATTGTTGGTTAGAGGCTTAACAGAAATCTTACTGGATTTGTTTAGGTTGCCATGGTTACAGGATGCTAGCTACAGACATTTCTATTGCAGTCCTGCTGAACGGAAGCTTGTAGATTACTTTAGCTTGTAATGAAATCATTTTAAATGAATATTTTGTGTCAAATGATTGTCTTTGGTAAGTAGCTGTGTAATAAGCAGGATAATGTACAGGGAGACGGCCATTTTGACACCGAAGTGCTTCTGCTGACATATAAATCGTTACACGGGCTCGCACCATCATATTTATCAATGTCCCTTACATACCCCCTCATGCCCTCTGATTGTAGAACACATCTTACTGTCGCGAGAGTCAAGTAAAATCATCAGGCAGCAGAGTGTTTTCCTACCTCTTCCCTATCTTTGGAACCAACTTTCTCTGGAAATGAGCAAATCCAAACTCAAAACTACCTCTTCTCACCGTACGACCAGCCCTCGCCCTGTTAGTTCAGGACCAACACAGTTTCTCCTCTTACTTAGGAAGCATTAACATAAGAACCGGCTGTTGGTGTCTTGGCCTGTCTGCGTCGTTACACTCACTGCCTGTCTGCTGTCTGTATGAGTGTGTATGTGACTGAATATGTCTGCTCCGAGTGTGGTTGTGTGTGTGTGTGTGTGTGTGTGTGTGTGTGTGTGTGTGGCTGTCTGTTTATCTTTCCTCTCTTTCAGACACCTGTTGCACACAATGTTTTTCCCTGGCAGTGGATGTGGCCGCTGCCCCGAGCTGACTGAAGTCTTTCTGCCTCATCATGTTCCTCTTTGTGTTATTTGCTTTGTTGCCTCATTTTCATTGTCCATGTCATTGTCCATGTCACTGTCCATGATATTGTTTTGTCCTATTGCACCTATTGCACGCTTTTTCTTGGGAGTTTTTTGTTGTTGTTATTGTTGCTTTATTGTATTGCATCATTTTGTTTTGTGATTGATTGTTGATCGGTTAGATCTAGCTAGGCTCATTCTCTGTGAAGTTCTTTGAGGCATGATTTGTGATGAAGGGCTATATAAATAAATAAACTTGACTCATTGTTGCAAAATAAACCCTTTCAGCATGATAAAGTCTTAATAAAGTCTTGTGTAATGACTGGTTTGCTGTAAATTATCCCTTACCTTACAGCTTTTTATTACTAAAAGGTCAGTCTTTTTATTCTTTTTACTAATGCTAGTCACCTGCTATCACTCAACATAGTGGATGCTACAGTGTTAGCATGGAGCACCGGAGCGAATGATCTACCGGGGACACATGGATGATTTTGGTGGCTATGTTCACTTAATCACTTGATCACTTAATAGGTACATTGACCAATCTCCCAAACAAAAACCTTGGTGTATTCCTTTAATCCTCATTTAGGGATTGAGGTATGACAGATCTGTTGTATACGTGATTGAGCTGTGTGATTCCTTCTCAAGCTTTTTTCTTATTAACCATCAAAAAGTATATCGCAATTGTTGTCATCAGATCTGCCGTCACCAGTGTTTTCAGGGTTAGTGAGATTTATCCCTCAAACATCACATTGTGCTGGTCTCTCCTCTCCTCTCCTCTCTCCTTCCCCTCCATCAAACTGAGTTCTCATGTAACGAGTTAAGAACTGAACAATTTACTACCTCTCTCCTTCTAAAAATAGGACGCATGCTCGCTTGTTCCTAACCAGCATTCACCTGTACATGAGAAGAATGCCAGAACAATTATGTGTTGTTTTTTGTTGTGTTTTTTTTTTTTCTCTCTAGAAGATTAGATAAAGCCTACAAGTAAATCCAAGGCTCACGAAGAGCTGCTGTCTTTTATTCCAACAGAAGTTCTGTTCTGGGTCTCACTGTCCATCAAAAGGATTGTTTTCATAAAAGTGGATAACTTAGCCTGACCTCTTGTCTCCTTTCTATATAAAAGCTGGAACAAATGGCACACTGTTTATATTCAGGGTTTAACTGTTAAGTGTGATTTTGCAGCGCAATTTGACTGTGGCAGTTTTTTAATTATATTCATATTAAGGTGGAAATAAATGTTTTCAGTGTAATGTCTTTAGCGTCAAAAGGAATCATTCTATTGAAGCCAAATCTGCACCCATGTAGTGTGTGAGTATTCATATATGGTTTCATCTTAATTATTCCCTCAGGTTCTCAGCATCAATAAAGGCAATGTGCATCAACTTTGAAGGGGTTTTATTGGTCACCATGTCAACACATTCAAATACTCATCTTTCATAGTCATGTATTGTAAGTTGTCCGAAATAGAGTTGCTGTATGTTAGAGATATGATCTGTCAATACATGTTTATCTGATTGTTATGATGTAAAGAAATAAATGTGTCCATGAGTTGCTTTGTTTTTTTGTTTTTTTTCTCTGAAACACTTTTTGGATGATGAAGGAAGCTGAAAGTGTGTGCATTAGTGTACGTGTGCATGGTGAATGAGCACATGTGTGAATGCATGGGTGTGTTTGTAAGGATGGATTCATCTACCCGAGCTCTCCTAACAAGTCCTGAAATAATAATGAGAACATCGGTTGCTTCTGAGTGGGGCACATGAGAAAGAGAGAACGGGGGGGTGGGGAGGAGGGAGAAATAGAGAAGAAATAGAAGAGAAATTGAACCAAAACGCTGAGCTAGATACAGTGGATACCTAATGTCTGACACCCAGAATGAAACTTTGTGTGGGTTTTTCTGTCGGGAATAAGACTAGTTTGGAAAGTTTGGGAGAAAAGAAAAAGGGGTGTGTGCCGAGACCAAGGAGCAGGAGCAGTAATGATATCTGCAGCTTCTCAGTTCATGGACGTCCCTGTATGTCCGCCTTGTGTGAAATCCCTCAAAAGCCAGTCTGCACCGAGTTGCTGCAGCTTCTCTCCTTCCTCTCTATCCGCTCTCATGCTCATATTCACGCGCACGCATACGCACTCTCTTTCACACTCTTATTAGTCTCTCTCTTTCTCTCTCTTTCACACATACACACAGACTTTCTGATGGAACAAAAGTGGTAGAACGTGAACCTCTCTGGATCCCATACTTAAGCCCTTAAGGTGCAGCGGGGGCCGCTGGGAAGTGAAGTGGTCAGAATGAGTCTGAGGGGTTCTTGATTGCGGTCGGCCGGTCCTCCGAGAGATCAGATTAAATGCTGTGAACCCAATATGAGCTCAGTCTGTTGGCCTAAAGATGGATAACTTAGACTGGCCTCTCGTCGCCTCTCTGTATAAAAGCTGGAATAAACGGCACACAGTTTATATTCAGGGTTTAACTGTTAAATGTGATTTTGCAGTGTGGTTTTACTGTTGCAGATGTTTTATTTATATTCATTTTAACCTGGAAATATATAGAAATATTATTTTTCTGTAGAATTCCATTAATGTTGATGGAAATGTAAAGGTACACTCACTACAGAGTGTGTGTATTCACTTAATGCTTTTATCTTAATTGTCCTTTGAGGTGCAAAAGTAAAGACAATGGATTTACTTTGCCTCGGATCAGATCCAAAGGCAGAGAGGATCAGAGTATTCTCCTATATGAGAATGTGGTAAAAAGTAGGAAACATTTCACATGTCTGTGCTGATCTGATTTGAATTGCATTTAAAAAGTAACTGCTTCTTTGGAGATTATTACAGCTCTGAATCTGTGGAAACGTAAGTTTAAAAACATATAAACAATAAAAGAAAATGTTACATGTGGTTGCAAATGTGATTTTCTGCTAATCAAAAGGATTTAAACGACAAACATTTTTACTATGATACCAGTGTCGATGTTGTATTAATTAACAGATGACAAAAGGTTAATATGACCATTTACATTTTTTAATATCATGCTGCACTTTTTTCAAGTTCTCTTGGTACAAAAAAAATCATGCAGCATTAGTGATTTCAAAAGTGCAAAACGGGTCCAAAGATCACCTTACAGACCAAGTAGCGAGCATGCTGAACAGGACCAGAATCACTCCATGAAGCAATGATGGAGTTGGTTGAAAAACGTGCAAGATTCCAGCACTCTGAGTGGATTTGCCCTACATGCCACCAAGAAAACCAGACCAAGAAAAATACACTTTGTATAGAGAATACCCACAAATCCATCACGTCCATAGAGAACACGGGCAGACGTGGAACTGGAACAACTCATGATCATGCGTTTTGACAGTTTCAAACTTTAAAGCATTAACAATCATTTTAAATTTACCAAAAAAATAATTTGAGGTAACAGCTTGTAAACATTTTCGTCACTTTGTTCAAGTTGGCAATAACAAATTCATTCAAAAGATTCAACAGATCGGCCCACGTGTAAACAATTGCTGGTCCTTTACGCACAAACTTTACGCACAAACACTGGTCGTTTGACCACTATGTTGTAGGCTAGTCATTTTTCGGAAGGAAATGTCAAGTTTTTGCATATCTTCTTTCCTCACCGGCACACAGAGGGAGCGTCTTTGATAGGTACATGCAGATGCAGATGTTGGCCTGCGGTTGGAAAGGTAAATGTACCAGATCTCCACCCGGATCTCCACCCGGATCTCCACTCCAGATCTCCATAGTACCAGATCTCCGCGGTCTAGCTGAGTCCGATCATGACCGCCTCCACGTCTTTGGAGGGTCTCCGGTCCTTCACCAGGAAGTTAATCATACTCTCCGATTTGATCATCAGGTTGCACCCGAGGAAGAATATACCGAACATGACGGTGAGCGACAGCACGCACAGCACCGCGATCTGCACAACACGCATGATGAAGAGTTTGCGCTCGTCCTGCATCAGCCCCAGCGAGCCTCCGCCGTCGCCGGTCACCACGTTGTCGGTGGCGTTACCGGAGTACGTCGCCAGAGTACCGGCGAGGGTCTGACTCCCGTTAAACAGCGCGCCCCGGGTCACTTCGAAGAGAGAGACGTTCATGCTTCCTTGCGAGTTATCGGCAACAAGACGCGCGGTTCCACCGGGCGGGCACACACACTCACCACAAAACCTCGACTCCAAGCAAAACTTTGCGTCATGTGACTGTTCAGACAAAAAAAAAAAAAAACAGTTGAAGAAATGGAAACTACTACGCTTCTTAAGACCAGCAGATCTTTAAGCCAGCCTCGATCTTGTTTTGCCACTGTTTTGCTGTGCGTAAAGCCTATAGCCACATCACCGAACTGTTTTTATTTTTGATTTTTGATTTTTTTTTTGCAGTCAACTTCGCATCTGATGCAAGCAAAAGTAAGTTTATTCAACTCAAAGTCCACGGTCTTTGGCTTTTAGTGAGTCTCCTTAGACAGCGCAGAAGGTGCCAAAACGTGCCTCCATCCGGTGTAATAAGAGACAGTCCCCGCGCGCCTGTGCTCGCCTGTGTGCGCTTCCTTTGTGCCAAGTCTCTGGTGCGTTTTAAAGTGATGATGAGTTCCCTGTGGACCACACCACCGCTGCTCGCCAGGGGAGGTATAGTCAGGTGGCTTCAGATAATGTACTTGCTCTTAATAGTGCGACTTACACACTGCAAAAAAAAAACTCTCTATTTTGACAAGTCTTACTGGTATTGAGTCTAAAAATCTTATTTTTCTTGAAATAAGTGGAACAATCTGCCAGTGGGGTGAGATAATTTCATGTAGTAAGATTTTTTTTTATTCAAGTGATACTATCTTGATACGAGTGGAGTGATCTGCCTCATTCTCTTCAAGATATTGACAAGATATTATTTCTAAAGAAAATCCCTCAAAAAAGTTCATCTGCATTGTGAACAAATAAAATTACCTCACCTACCACGCAGGTTTTTTCAGCTGCTTAAGAATGACTTTCAGAAACCCAAGCACTGCTAATTTATACACATCAATAATGCCGTAAAGCATCACCAATATCGATTCAGTTTAGTTTACACACAGTCACGGAGCATTGTGGAAGAAATGAGTCAACTTCTGGTAGGGTTCATGTCAGTTAGACGTTTAAATGAAACCCAGCTTCTCATAAGGGAAAAATCTGTTTAAAACCTCTTAAAACTTGAAAACATCCATTGCAATTAGAATAGAATTAGTATGGGTATAACATTAATATCTGAATAACAAACTGAAAAACTAAATAAACTATGAGAGGGTATTTATAGAGTTTGACGGTTTCTCAGGAAACTGTCACAGTGATTTTGACGTCTTGAGAGAGAGAGAGAGAGAGAGAGAGAGAGAGAGAGAGAGAGAGAGAGAGAGAGCGAGAGAGAGGCGCGGAGAGCTATAACTTAGAGATGAAGACATGAATTAATAAACTATGATTGAACCATGGCAAATATTTATCAGAAATATTGGCTCCCCTGCTTTCACTGCGGCTGGTGTTTCCTCTCCTAGGCGGCGGCTGAAATTAAGCCCCTGAACAGCAGCCAGCTCTCTGCTTTATTGGAATGCGTTATTCAAATATGCCTTTATCTCTCAAGTGCGCTCAATAACTATTGCAGCTGCATTGGGCACCACGCACCTTGCCGAGGCTGAAATCTACCTAATATACCATCTGATGAATTAGAAATTAACTCAGGGCTGGCAACTTAAGTTTTCAATCCGTAGAGATGTTTTTGAAAATGCTACTCCAGGTAAATAGATGCAAGCTGTTGCTCGTACCCATGACTCTCATTATCAGTTCCTCTCATAACCATCAACAGTCTTCTTCTATTCCCATGTTAATGTTATTATCTTTCACACCACTAACCTCCTTCTCCATGCAAAATGTGAGGTTTCATTCTCTGAGGTCATTATTAACGAATGGGAAGCTCTTAATTGTGCGTAAAACTTTGCACTCCTATTAGTTATAGTGAGTCATCTCTCTTTTTGAACAGTTTATTAAGTTAACAGGAGGGGGCTTATTACTTGAAATGTATTTGTTTTAACCTCCAGTGCCCAATACTAGCGAAGGACCATTAAACAAGAACCCTTCATCTGTGTGTATCCATAAACCAACAAATTAGTTCAATAAATAGTGGTCAGTTTTGGGTGAATTGCCCCAAAAAAGTTATCTTTCCTAACGGCAGGTGACCAGTCATCACTTAGTGTTAACTGATATTTGAAAGTAGTCTGTTATTTATTTTTAGATTATTTCTGGTACCTGAGTCCCTTGCAGGAGGTAAATGTTTTAGCTGAGATCCATCCAAACGCCAGGCTCATTTGTAGATTCTGTTTTGTCATGTTTATTTATGTTGGGTCTGTTGCACTCCACTCGCCCCTGGTTGTAGTGTTGCCTTCCAGACAGAAAGCTCAGGCATTCAGGACAAAGACGAAAAAAGATGCTGCACTATTCTCCCTTTTCTTCTGATGACTATAAGTAGATTCCCAATAGACTGACAGATCTAATAGATAGAGGGATCTCCAACATCCAGATTGATAGGCATTGCAGAGACAGTTGCCAGCAGGTGTGACAGTTACCCATAAGGCCACAGTGTGCTGTAGGAAAATCATCTGACAGGACAGTCAGATGTCATTTTCAACTATCCTACACTCTTTCAAATTGTAAAATCAGTTTTCCACATTTCTAACTTTCTAAACATAATTGTGTGAAGTTGAAACTGAAATCCCTGAAAAGTGGTACTTTAACCAAATTAGAAACTATTAAACTATTAAAAAGTATTCTCGGCTGCGATTTAATATTTATAATCTAATTACATCCCCAAAGGATTACAGTTGCAGTAACTTTCCAATACTGATAATATAATTACACTTTAATATACTGTATATACTGTATATATATATATGTCTTTTTCCTCTTTTTGCTTCATATACCTCACAGTTTATTGTATTCATATGTAGGCCTATATGAAATGGGACCACTGCAGTGATGAACTTCAACAGGTTTATACAAAACTGCATTTGACGTTTTGAAAATACTCCCCAAGACTTGTCAGCAGAGCCGTCAGCTTAATCTGCTGTTTGTCTAAAAACAAAGGCCATGAAATTCAATTTGGGATGCTCCTGATGTCTGGGTAAGCAGCTTTCAGCCTCCAGCTGACAAGCATGTGTACAAACAATGATTAGCTCTGTGTACAAATACCTTTCATAAGCCTGGGAGGTGGTTTATTCTCACATCATTTATTAATGGCTGATAACAGCAAGAAGTGTTTCATGTCCAATAAGACCAAATAATCTTATTAGCTTTTGGATTTGGTAGCCGCAAATTAATTTGCAGTATGTAAATCAGTGCTGTGCCATTTCGTTCTGTTCTTCTATTTTTCAGTCCAACGTGATTAGGGAAAGTAGCATGTACTTAAACCTCATCCTTCTGTCAATACATAAAGCCTCTGCACAGTAACAGTAAAAAAAAAAGCTAACAGTGACTGTTTTTTGAGGCTTTAAACTACAGAATTTCAAAGACACCACAAGCCAGAAGTCTTTGTTTGCAAAGTGAAGCTAGAGGAATCTTCAATGAACACGTTACTGCTTTGAACTCCAAAATATCATGTAGCAGCTTCACTTTGAGTTCAGCTTCCCTTCTCAGAGTTTTTGCTCCTTCGTTTAAATTCTTCATAAACTAAACTGTGTGTGTGAGGGTGACATCTGTTGCTGATTTAGAACTTTACACTCTTTCGGAGCATCACACACACACAGGATCTCCATTTACCGTGAATGCGTCACATTTCATTGATCGTGCTGGTGTGGGGCAGAGAGAGGTTTCTAACCGTTGCCTATTATTGGTCCAACTGCATATGAAGATACATTCATATGAGGATACATACAGACATGAACGTGTGTCTCTGACTTGTTCCTAAGCAACAGTAGACCTGTGAGCCTAGTGACAGATGGTTGGTGAAGTTATTTTGGTTTGGAGGAGAAGGAGGGAGGGAGTGATGAGGTGCCTGGACGGAGGAGAGGGGAAAACGTTTCCACTTAACATGAGGGAATTGGCAGCCTAGCAACACAAACTAAGTGAAGACATCCCTAGCAACAAGGAGGTGGTGTTTGGCCCCACCCACCCCGCATCCCTCATCCCTCATCCCTACATCCACTTTATTCAAGGGGCTTCCACAGGGCCGGACATCACTTTCCACGCAGAATGTTCACACCCTTCAACCCCCTCCATCCCGCTAGCAACAGACTTCCTCAGAACTTTCTCCCTTTCAATTAGATTCCTCCTGAAGTCGCCTCGTTATTAGACGATCAAAGCGCAGTGCGTAAAAAGGGGTGTGTTCCTGTGTGTGTGTGTGCACAAATCAAATGGCACAAATCAACATAATGGGGGAAATTACAAGGAGAGTAAGTAATAAAAGAAGTGCGTATCTGAGAGTGAGAGAGTGTTTTGGATGATAAGGATCCTGAGAGAAAGAGAGAAAGAGCAGGAGGCCATGTTTTGATCTTAAGGGGTTTGCCACCTGTGGGACTGTTAATCACACACAGGTAAATACAGTCATTAATTACACACGGATACAGATTGCAGAGTGGTGCCCCACATCAACCCCACACCAAGCAACCATCAGTCATTAAAGTTATTTCAAGGAGATAATGACTTCATTGCAGGAGGATAGTAGACTGTGTGTGTGTGTGTGTGTGTGTGTGTGTGTGTGTGTGGCCATGGACACTTACTGTGGCCAATCTGTTTGAATGCATGGTGAAAATCTGTTTGTCTGAGATGCACATTATGGATTTCATGCAGCTAATTGAAGGAATTTCTGTTCCGTCTTCCAGTGCAGATGTCTCACACGCTCCGCCAGCCGCTACCCACTAACCTCCTTTACATTTAGACTCAACTACACATCTCAGCGATAGTCTGCCATCATCTCGCTCCCTCCTTATTCCCTACATTCAGCCAGTTTGTCTTATTAGCCTTGTTCATCTTGTCTTCCTTATGTTTAACAGCAGGCTCCATGAGACAGCCCGCGGTGCCAAAGTCTCGATGTACTTCATAAAAAAAAAAATAAAAAAAACAGTGAGAACAAAAATTGCTCTCTCTCGCAACCTTTCCATTCCTCCATCCCTCTTGTCTCTTCGGTTTGCGAGTTTCTCACTTCCACCGCACAGAAGCTGTCGTCCCCCGGAGAGGGAACTGTAAGCTCAGATCCAGAGGAGGCAGGTCAGATGGCAAAGCGTCACAACACAAATAACGCGTTGTCCCACGTCAGCGACACCGGGGCACATTTCATAAGGCAGCCAACCCTTTACCTGAGGAAAAACTCATATCCCCACTTGACCCTCTCGCCCACCAGTTAAACCCGGCCAAGCAGGAAAGGGTATAAGCCGGTTGTGGTTATCCAAACACTGATTTTGTCTGGGAGCGGTTGCGTTTTGATATTGGCTCTCGGTGATTGCATTCTCAGACTCAGTGAAAAGCTTAAAGGCCCCCGGATAGATCTGTGACACAGGTCAGGACCCCTCCATCCCCCCCCCCCCCCCCCCCCCCGCTCCTCTTGTTCAGTCTTAATTGGCTGCCATCTGACCCAGTCTCCGGCTCTTTTACGCAGCACAACTAGCGCCACGCTCTTCCCAAAATGCCATTCTTTCGTGGGGGTGGAAGCTGCAAAAGGCTACATGGAGCCAATAGATCCAATCATTAGCAAGGCAGCCAATATGGGCAGTGGTGGGGAGGGGAGGGGAGGGGAGGGGATGTTAGGGGTGGACAGCCCATGGAGTATTACCTGCACCGTCCACCTACACCCATGAGCAATCACAGCTTAATGCCAACGGAACAGCTGACTATTATGGCTTGTCTACTTATTTCTCTATTTCTGTCATTTCTTCTTCTAGCCGCAAATCTTGGACTCGGGTGGCAGTAGCTTAGCAACCGGCTAGAGAATGAGAATAAGAGCAGGGCAGAGGGATAGAGATTCAATAAATGGACAAGTGCAGAGATCAGAGGCACTGTCTGCTTCCACCACCACCACTCACCCCCCTCTCCCTCTCTCTCCCCCCTCTCTCTCCCCAAAGTTCATTTCTGTAGGGTGACGTCCAGGCAGAAATGGCAGAGTAGAGTGGCCATTGATCTAATCTTGCTTTTATCCCCTTTGCTGCCTCATTTTCTCTTTATGTCTTTTCTTTTTTTTCTGTTTTAGAAGCCAGCAATTTCTCCCTTTGCTCCAGTCATTCACTGGAATAGGAAGAGGTTTGCTGTAGCAGGCACATATAGATTCATAATGTAGTGAGGAAGACAGACAGCTTGGCTAGAAGCTGTTTTTATGGGACATACATAGAATTGTATGTTGTTTTTTCCCACTAGGGGTCCTTCCACCACAACTTGTCTGAACTTCTCCCCGTCTCATTTGCAGCTTTAAGGAGTTACAGCGGGACTCTACCTGTTCAGGTGTTTCTTGACTGGAACTTCAAATAAAAACGTACTACCTGTATGTTTATTCCGTTCGTGCATTGACTGTCTTCCCTTGTAGCCCACGTGCAAACGTAATGGACTTATTCTGGGATACATGGCAGTTATTTCAGAATCAAATAAACTACACGGTATTTTTACCCACTTAATGTTTTCTTTAAAAAAAAAAAAAAAAAAAGTTGCAGGAGAATAAGTTAAATAAACCACAGATGATTTCCCTGGTAGCCTATAATCTAGACTAGGAGCTGTGAGGCGGGCTGTATGACCTAACTCATCCAGATGAGCCATGCGTTTTGCAAGAATGAGGAAAGGCGTTCAAGTTGCGGTGTGAAGCAGCGCAGAGGGAGACGCACAGTTCACGCTCCAGCCATGGGAACTTTTCTAGACCGACTGGTGATTTTGTTTCTTTTACTGTCATCGGCATCAAATGTTTTCGGTAAAGTGGATTTTATTCTATATGGGCTATTATTAAAACTTTCACCTGCTAAAACGGCTTAGGCTTTGAGGCGTTATAGATCATGCCGCCTATGTTTTTTTCATATGTCATTTATCTGCCGGCTGTTGATCACAACTGTTCAATGTCATGATCGTAAGAGGAACATGATAGTTCATTGTCATAGTCGACTTGAGTTGTTTGTCTCTTGTCATTGCGCTGCTCGACTGGAACTGTGTCCATCTTACCTTATAAGGGAGTGAAAATACTCGGGATGTTGTAGACCAGCGGTTCCCAAACTGGGCTCCTGGGGCCACCTAGGCGGTCTGGAGAGGGTTCCAGGGTGCTCCTCGGCGAAAAGAGGATTCGTTTAATTTCACAGTAATCACCATAGAAGTTAGTACAATTAGAGAATGTAAGGATGCCTGTTTTGAAACAAAATCAACCATATGTAACATCAAAGTTAATTTAACTTCTTCAGATAGTTTTGAACAGCCGATCCAGAGCCACATCAGCTCTCTATGAGTGGACAAAGACTCCAATCTACACTTGCCAACTCAGAATAATTGTCACAGACAAAACAAACCCTTATTAACACTAACAAACTTTCTGTGTGTTATCTCATCGCCTACAGTTATACAATTCTGTAAGGTTCTCAGATGGGCTTCTTTGGGGTGTGGTCTTATCAAATCCGTGATCTATTGTGTACTTATTTAGGGGGGCCTTGACATGAAAAAGTTTGGGAACTCCTCAGAGCAAATTTCCCAGTGTTAATAGGTGCTGATTTTTCATTTCAGTGAGACAATTACTTGGAGTTTAAGCGCTGACTGGAGAGTCGTTTGTCCACTCTGAGAGCAGATATGGCTCTGGAGCAGATGTTCAAAACTAACTTAACTCTGATGGGTGTGGACTGATAGAAACAATGTCACAGTGTTGACTTTACACACTTTTACACCTCAGAGGTAGATTAACACTGAGAAATGTTGCTGTGCTCATTGTAGGTTAGTGGACCACACCTTACAGGTTGCACTAACATGGCAGGGAATGAAGGGTCTTGGAATTACTTGGAATTAATTGTCGACTTATGTAGGATCTGTGCAAGTCCGCCAAACATGGTCAAATGTCTCAGTGTTTGTCTCCTAGAACAGGAAGAGGATTAGCATCATCAATGTTTTGGGTAAATTGCACTGAGACTTCATCAAGCATTTAAATGTTTGCACTGCACTGTTGTGAAAGTCGCAGCTTGATGGTTGTGGTATCTGTGTTCATGGGAGTGGAGCAGAACTGCCGACTGATTGAGAAACTGTGGTCAACAGTGGCAGCGAAATCTCCTCGCTCAATCAGAGTTGCACAAGAGCCAAATGGGAACTGTGTGACAGATTCTAACATGCTACATGCTTCACTGTGTTCTGTCTGTGTCGGTGTGTGTGGATCTCAGGTAACATCTGCACCTCTCGAGGGGTGACCACCTGTCGACAGTGTTTGTCCGTTCACCCAAGTTGTGCGTGGTGCTCTCTGAAGGTGAGAACACCCACCACACACACACACACACACACCCATTCTTAGTTCAGTGCTGCATGTTAGAACACAAGCCCCATTTCCCAACAGCATGCCTCTTGTTGTAACAGCTATGCCACTACTCTGTCCTCCAGTGCTTACAGTGTCTGGCAGCTTTACTCACACTGTTAGTGAGGATCACATCGGTCCTCCAGCAGGCTCATGCTGAAGCCTCTGCCTCCTTCAGATTGAAAACTAGAGGTGATCGGGCCCAGGCTTCAGGACTCCTATATTTGGGGATGACCTGCCTGAGCTTGTTTTTCGGCTGCTACATCAGTATCATCTGTTAACTCACTTCCGGAAGCTTGCTTAGACTTGCTTTTAAGTCATAGTCTTTTACCAATTGTACGTTACCATACTTTTTATATTTTACTTTAATGTTTCTTGCTTTACTGACATTCATTTTTACTTTTACTGTTGATTTGATCTTTTTTTGTTTGCTTGTATCGTGCTTTCTAGCTGCATTTTGATACAATGACAACAAAATCTGACCGCAGAATTATGTTTACTTCTGAGCCACAAATCTTTCCAGCAATGCCATTGCTAGATTGTAAACAACAATTTAAAAATCTCATTACAAAGTGCAAATAATATAGTTTGGATGGAGAGGTTGTGAAACTGATGGGCAAGCCGTCTCATTTGTGATTACCACAGCAGAACAAACCGTATCAAATCATTCAACAATTCATTTTTCTTCCCCACGATACATATTGTGACATTTTTGTATTACCGAATTTCGATATATTGTCCCATCCTTATTATAATTGTTGTATGTTTACTGTAATCAAGCTGTGTTTTGCTGAGCAATTAGAGTGCTGAGCAAAAGTGACCTGGTTGTTTCATGGGGTCAGGAGTTCGGGAGGGGGGGCTCCAGCGTGTCCCGCTGTGATCTGAAGCAGAACCTGCTGGATGGGGGTTGTGAAGCAGCGGCTCTGGAGTTTCCCTCCAGCAGCCTGACGGTCCAGGAGGACGCACCTCTCAGCGACAAAGCCTCTGGGACAGCTGATGATGTCACTCAGATAAAGCCTCAGAAACTCCATATGACGCTGAGACCAGGTACGCATACACACTAACGACCTTATAAGACCAAGTACCACCTATTCACAGTATTCTGTTCCATCACCACACGGCCATCTTGGTAGGAAAATAACAGGTGATTGTAATAAATTAACAGGTGATTACAATCAAATGACAAACACAGCCAATGAGCTGTGTGTATTGTCAAGTGCCATATGAGTAGGAAATGCATGTGACGTCATGGGAATACTATGAATACACACACTTACAACCTTATAAGGTTTCCAAAGGTGGAGACTCGAGTCACATGACTTGGACTTGAGTCAGACTTGAATCACAATTTTAATTGCTTGAAACTTGATTTGACTTGACTCTGGTGACTTGGGACTTGACTTTGACTTGTACTTTGATGATTTGAAAAGGTTTCTAAAGTCTGGACAAAAGATCTTGTGTTTGTGTAAAATGACTTAGATTGAAAGTGATGAGATTTGTTCCAGCAGACGACTGAATTTAAATTCTGTTTTCTGAATTTGTATGGAATGATTGCATTTATTGAAGCTGAAACTCATGATGCTCTTACCAAGTTTTTATCCTATTAAAACCATATTGCATTGAAAAGTCCTAGATATTTTTGTTTTCTTTAAGATATTAAATTGATACTGAACTTGATTTGTTCTGACTTGACTTGAGAGTTGACTTGATACTTACTTACACTTTTTTGTCTGTAGTGACATCCTGTAGATGCATGCATCATCATCACCAAATGCTAAATCGCACACTCATCACTGTAGCCTTAGACTTAACTACATAGGAAGCTTCATATGTATCTTTTCATCTACAAAGCTGTTTTTGGTAAGCTTCCTTCCTGTCTCTGCAACATGCCAGAGCTTCCTCAAACAGCTACCGCACTAGATCGACAAGGTGGCTGCTCTGTAATGAGCCCAGGGTCAAGTCTGATTTTTGGCAAAACTGCCCTCGCTCATTATGCACCCGGGGCATGGAATAACCTACAGGATAGTATTAGATGGGAGACACTGCCCCCAATTAAGTATTTTAAACATCTTATTCAGGAATTTTTCCAGGAACATTGTAACTGCTTTTAACAGATTAGGCTGCTCTATGTGACTTGTTGTAATGTATATCACATGTGTTTATGTGTGATATGTGTAATGTGAATTTGCTTTTAACTTTTTCATGCTGCTGCCTTGGTTAGGTCTCTTGTAAAAGAGACATTATATCTGAAGAGACTTCATGGTTAAAGAAAGGTTAAATAAAAAAATAATAATAATAAATAAGACCAGGTATCACCTATACACACACTAACAATCTTATAAAACCAGAGCTGGGGGCATAACTATGACAGGCTGATTTTTAATATTATCATCACTTGAACGACGGATGAAAGGTCAAGTGATACATATTGATCTTTCTCCATCTGCCCTCTCATTCATCCATTCATCCTCTGCTAATTTTGCTTTATTGTCCTCTTCTGCTCCTCCACCTCTCTTTGTCAGGCGATGCGAAGCGTTTCACCGTGTCGGTGAAGCAGGTGGAGGATTATCCAGTGGATCTCTACTACCTGATGGATCTTTCTTATTCAATGAATGACGACTTGGCCCGCCTTCGCACTTTGGGAAATGAGCTTGCGGTGACCATGGGCCGCACCACAAGCAACCTGCGCATGGGCTTTGGAGCCTTTGTGGACAAGCCCATGGCCCCCTACATGTTCACCGCTTCTGAAGCCGTGATCAAAAACCCTTGCCATGAGTAGGTGGACAGATTATGGTTAGAGAGATTGTTACATCAGAGGAGGAGGAGTTGAGGTGGACATTTCTAGTATTCTATCTGCAAGTGCTGACTCAGATATGAGAGCTAAACGTCATTCTACTCCTGCCGTGATGAAGTTTAAAGTCTGTGAGGTTTGTCAAATTGTTTGTAAGAACTTTATGTTGATATTTTTCCTTTGTTGACTCCCTTACCCTATGGAATATATCTAGAATTCAACGAACTTGCTTGGCTCAGTTTGGGTACAAGAACGTGCTGTCGCTGACGGAGCAGGTGGGGCGCTTCACTGAGGAGGTGGAGAAGCAGCAGGTGTCCAGAAACAGAGACAGTCCAGAGGGCGGCTTTGATGCTGTCATGCAGGCAGTGGTGTGCAAGGTATAGAAACATTTAAACAGACACACACATGCATACTGAAGAGGACTGGGGCCGCCTGTGAAAAATGTATTTGAGTTCTGAGTTTAATCTCAGAATTCTAAGAATGAAGTTAGAATTCTGAGAATCACATGTGCCCCTAAATCCTAATTCTGACTTTAACCTGAGATTCCGACTTTAATCTCAGAATTCTAATAAATTCTTCACATGTGGCCCTAATCCTCTTCCGCACATGCTCACCGATGTGCATAACACACATAGAAACATGAGCATGCACGCACGCACGTCGTTCTTCCCTTCTCTCGATGCTTTTGTCTCATCCTGGCCTGTGTCTGTCACCGTTAGGAGAAGATCGGCTGGCGTCCGGACGCCTCCCACCTGCTGGTGTTCACCACCGATGCCAAGACTCACATCGCCCTGGATGGACGCATAGCTGGCATCGTCCATCCCAATGACGGCCTGTGTCACCTTGACAGTAACAACAATTATGACAAATCTACTGTTCTGGTGAGGAGTGTTTGTATCAGAAATTAAGCTTGTGTGAATCTGCTTTTGAGGAAAACCATTTAATAAGATGCTTGCTGTGTCTTTCAGGACTATCCCTCTTTGGCACTCATGAATGACAAAATCTCTGAAAATAACATCAACCTAATTTTTGCCGTGACCCAGTTCGTGGTGCCCCTCTACAAGGTAAACACACTCCAATGCTTGTGTCACAGTGTGCATTTATGAGTTATTATTGCGAAAACTGCAAAAAATTGGGTCATCATCATGCTGCTGTCATATCTCCATGGTCTCTCCGCCCAGAACTACAGTGAGCTCATTCCAGGCACAACTGTGGGAACGCTGTCCGAAGACTCTGGGAATGTTATTCAGCTCATTAAGGAAGCCTATGAGGTAAGGGTGTGGTTAAGGCCATCTGTGGCAAAATGCTTTCCCAAATTATCAGCTTATGGTACAAATAAATGCCACCTGTGTTATCTGTTACTGTATCTTTACTGTTTTGTGAATCTCTGGTGAATTGTTTAATCGATTCGTTGTGAGCAGAAGATCCGCTCTAAGGTTGAGCTGGAGGTGGTGGGAGTCCCGGAGGAGCTGTCCCTGTCCTTCAACGCCACTTGCCTAAATGGAGAGGTCATCCACGGACTCAAGTCCTGCTCTGGCCTCAAGATCGGAGACACGGTAGCTACCTGTTTAGACGATGACCGCTGGCACAGCTTTTAACTAAAGTGTAGGGCAACATGGAAAAACACACAAACAGATCACAGACACTTTTCCCCCTCAGGTGTCGTTCAGTGTGGAGGCTCAGTTGCGTGGCTGCCCCAAGGAGAAGAGCCGCACTTTTACCGTCAAACCTCGGGGCTTCAAGGATTCCCTGGAGATCACAGTGGACTTCGCCTGCGGGTGCAACTGCGAGGCTCAGGCCGAGGCCGACAGCCCCTTCTGTAACCAAGGCAACGGGACCTACGAGTGCGGTGTGTGTCAGTGCCACCGGGGGCGGCTGGGCCCACACTGCGAGTGTGCAGAGGGGGACTACAGCCCGTCCGACGATGTGAACTGCATCCAGAAGCCAGAGAGTCCCGTCTGCAACGCGAGAGGGGACTGCGTGTGTGGACAGTGCTCCTGCCACAGCAATGAGTTTGGTCAAGTCTGGGGCAAATTCTGTCAATGTGACGACTTCAACTGCCTGCGCTTCAAAGGGGAACTCTGCTCCGGTGAGTAGATACACTTCTTTCTGCTAGATACACTTCTCTCTGCTAGATACACTTCTCTCTGCTAGATACACTTCTCTCTGCTAGATACACTTCTTTCTGCTAGATACACTTCTCTCTGCTAGATACACTTCTCTCTGCTAGATACACTTCTCTCTGCTAGATACAGTTCTCTCTGCTAGATACACTTCTTTCTGCTAGATACACTTCTCTCTGCTAGATACACTTCTCTCTGCTACGATTAGTGTTTTGATGTTCTCAATCTCTTATCACTGCACTGCGAGTTTGGCTATCAACAATCTGACACGCTGCTCTTTGTCTTTGAACTAAATAATTGCTATGAGAGCGTCAGTCACTGGCCTTTTCTTCATGCTGAGAGTTAGCAGGGAAGATGAGGTTGCCCTTCCCTTCCTCTTTCCAGCTCCGAGGCCTCAGCTGACCTCACTGGAACTTGCCGCGCCTGCCGCTCCCGCTCACTCTCAGTCTCTAAACACACCACAGTTAGTTTGCACAGTTTACTGTTACTTAGCTTGACAAATCAAAAATCCACCTCAATTCTCAAACATAACATTCCCTATTATGGCAGCCCTCACTTGCTTAAAAACGACATGTAAATATTTACATCTTTGTTATTGAGCACAGAAAGTAAATGTATACAAATGACCAGTGCTCTCTCAGGCTTGTAAACTGTGTGTGTGTACTCGATAAATGGCTAGTGGGAAAAACACAATTACCGCTTCCTGAACTTGATTGGTGTTCTTACCACTCACAGCAATGCGGCATAATGTGCTATCACTCCCTATTACAAGTCTGCACAGCTCACCAAGCAGTTACTCAATCACAGTGATAAAACTTTAATAGGTTTTGTCATTGGGTAATTTAATGTAACAGCAGTTTGGGCTTGTGTGTGTACGGAGGGGGGCTGAGCAGTGGAACAAAAGGAACAGCTAGTCCTACACTCTTACATTAAGGAGAGCAAACTTTAGTTTTTGCTCACTCACTCTGCAATTTCTGCAAAGCTGGAATATTTAGCTGACTGGGAAATTTGGATAAAACAGGGTTATGATGTTTCCCATCAGCACACACAAAAGCAAGTGGGAATACGAGAGTCTCATGTTATAAAAATGTCCTACTTATGCGTCTCCAACGTAATAAGGCCGCCAAACGTTTGAGTGAAAACGTGCCGTTTCAGCACAATAATAGAGTGTGGTTTTCAATGAACCCAAAGAGGAATCCTTAGAAGACGGCTGTCATCGGATCTGATGACAATCTATGACCTGACAATCTGAAATAGCGTGTATTTACCCGCCACAGACCCATAAGAATTTCAAATTAAGGGGGTATCTAGGGGCAATATATACTTTTTTTAAAATCCAAAACTAAACAAAACCAAAGGCATCAGTTTTGAGGGGAGCATGGCAGGTCAGGCGTGTGCTGGCAGGTTAAAAATTATCCAGGAATAGGACGTGCTTATATCAACAAGTTTAGAGTCTTTTTCAGTGGGATTGTTTCGCAGGTATTGAGGTGTAGTGCTATTTTCATTTAATGACACCTCGGGTTCACACACTGACACCCGCCCACCCACAAATACACACACAAGTCCACAGAGCTCAGTTTGAGACTTGTGCCTCCAAGTCGCCGTGTGTCTGGATGGAGTTGTGCGGTCGTGACGTCACTGTCTTTGAAGCGCGAGCGTCCCTTGGCCCCAGCTCAATTGGAGCTACCATGAACCCCAGGGCCCCGAAGAGCTGCAGCGCTCCCACGTTCCCTGTGGGCGTGTATTTCTTCCTCTGCTGCGGGGCTGTGGGACTGGTGCAGGGGCAAGGAGCAGGAGTCAGCAAGCACACCCCCAGGGCCCATGAATACGAGGAGAGAGAGAACAGGAAAGTTTGCATTCCTCTGCTGGCACTTTGCCCCTTCTCTCTCTCTCTCTCTCTCTCTCTCTCTCCAGCTTGTCTCCACCACTTGATTCCCCTCTCTCTCTTCATGTCTTCGTGTCTCTTGCCGTCTAACCGTTCTGTGTTTTATTACACTGTACTGTCTTTTTTCCCCTGTTTTCATGGGCCCCATGTTAACCTCCTCTGAAGCCCAGGCATGTGATTAATGGGCAGGATTATAGTGCAGCCTCAGAGAGAGGGGCTGATGATATAAGCCCAAAAACTCCCCTCTTACGTCTGTGACTCAACTTTACAACAAATAAGGCAATGAGAACAAGACAATTACTCACTCACGTCCAGCTTAACTACTCTACACTGCAAAAAATGTCGATCTTTACAATACAATTAGTCTCATATTCAGTCTTCTAATGATTGTTTTTTTCTTAAAACAAGTGAAAAATCTTGCCAACAGAGTGAGATAATTCCACTTGTTTCCAATGCAGTTCCGCATGTCTCAGGAATTCTCTACAGTTTCAGTATCTTGAAAAAAGGCAGAATGAGTCATATCTCTCCACCAGTATCAAGAAAATAACAAGAAATGTCTTGAAACAAGTTGATTTGCATTGGAAACAAGTGCAATTACCTCACCCTATGGGCAGATTCTTGTTTTATCTTGAAAAATACGATTTTAAGACTCAATACTACATTAAATGAGTTGCTGAGGTGGATATTATTTGCAGCGTAGGTAGAGAGAGAAAATGAAGGATGTTTGCCAAAAAAGGCAATGTTACTACAGAAGGGGACACAAGTTTTCTTTTGGCCATGCTGTTGTATACTTCACTCTGCGCAACAGTTATGATATGTGAGACTGTTAACCATTAACCAGTGAGAGCGCCACCCTTGACCGTTTCCAATCCCTCCACCACTATAAACTTTATCTAAAAGCAATGACACAGCGATGGGGCGACGGGGGGGTAACTGGAGAATTGGATAGAGCAGGTTGTTTCTCTTGAGCTTAACAATAGCAGATGATTGTTTTGAGCCTTGAGACCCTTGGACCCTCTGTGATATTTCACGACCAGCCACTCCCCCGGCTGGGCTCTGACTCACCCATTTTGCTCTTAGTCACTCATTTCCAAATCCTGTTTGGCTTCCTGGTAGGAACCCTGTTGTCTCTCGGGCTGTGCCAGTGTTTCTAAGGTAGCTCAACATGCTGATGTGGGCCGTGTCTCTGTAATCTGGGGTCAGACGCACGCCCACAGACTCTGTCATCACACATCTGTGTCACTGTGATAGTTCTGCTAGCATGAGCTGTCTGTTGTAACTCCTCTTCAAAGGGAGTCTAAGCAATAGCCTCCGCCAGGAAGTGGTCACCACAGTGGATTGTGTGCGTGTGTGTGTGTGTGTGTGTGTGTGTGTGTGTGTGTGCGTGTGGGTAGGGCAGTAGGAAATCATCAGTGTGTATTTTTCAGTACAAAACATTTCTCCCCTTTGTCTGAAGACAGGAATGATGAAGTGATACATCTGATGACCCCTTTACTTTAAAAGTAACTAGTTACTTTACTAAGTTACTTACCTTAAAAACTAACAAGTTACATTACAAAGTCACTCTTTATTAAAAGCGACTCATTAGAATACTTTTGCGTTACCCATTTCAAAAACATGCTGTAGCAATATGGCTTGTGCTGTCGAGTGTGTTGTCAATCATTGTTTTAAAATGCAATGCAAGACTGTTGATCTGTTTTTATAACAGTGAACCAATCTCATTTATATCAAGCACATTTTGTTTACGATTTTTCAATCAGCAGCATGTTGTCGTTTTTTAAATTTGCACTATAACAAAAATGAAACAATATGAAAAAAAAATAGGTAATGACATTCTAATTTTTAAAAGTTAGTGAATATGCATTATAAAGTATTGCGTTACCCCCAACACTGGTGATGTCATGGGTTTTTAATCCCTACTCATATGAACTCACACACCAGCACTCTTGCCCAGACATGCAAAATACATTAAAAAACACTCATGTTCAGGGAACCAAGACCAACTCACAGACATTATGGAACTGAAACAAGGAGAAAAACACTCTCAAACAATGACTCATGTTGCAGTTGTGCAAATACATTAGTTTGCTCAGCCCCACCTATGTGATTATGCACACTGACAAAAAAGGTAATTGAATTTTACAACTTTAATACATGCACTTGAATTGGGAAAACAATGAATAGCAAATGAAATTTTGAAAGACTATTAGATTAACCTTCTCATCCTTTTCCACCCCTGTGCAGGCCATGGAAAGTGTAACTGTGGGTTCTGCGACTGTGACTCAGGCTGGGAACGAGAGAACTGCAACTGCTCCACCCGCAAGGACACCTGCACGTCCAGCATCGGCCTGTCTGGCCCCGGCCTGCTGTGCAGCGGCCGGGGCCAGTGTGTGTGCGGGGTGTGTGAATGCACTCAGCCCGGCGCCTACGGAGCCACCTGCGAGAAATGTCCCACCTGCCCCGACTCCTGCACTATAAAGAAGTAATTCCTTTACTTTGTGTTTGGACAGACAAGAGTTACAGAGGGTGGACAAGGGATGGTGAACTTTGGTAGTGCCTTCCTGGCCTTGATATCGAGGGCTTGGAGCCAAAGGGGCGTAAGTGTGATTTTGGGCGAATATGAGTATTATATATCAATTGAAAGGTCTCAGTGAGATCTTTTCAGTGCCAAAAGGACACAACTGAAATCATGACCCATAAGTTTTAATTAAACATAAACTGAAAGTCGTAACAGTAAAAGTAGGGTTTTGTTTGCTGCCAAAAGGGCGTAACTGCACTTAGGCCGTTTTGACACCTAGCAAAACCCCACTTTTGACACTGAACAAGCATTGTGGGTAGAGGATTCTAACAGCACTTAGGTCAACTCAAAATGCATGCTGACGTAAGTAATGCTAGCATGGCAGCATGATCACATCATTTTTAGTATCCTATTCATATCCTAATTCATATTCTAGGTCAATATTAGATGAATGTAAATATGTTAATATTCCCATGAAATACTTAGGTCTATAGATTCAAAATGTTATTTTATAATGTTAGGAGTGTGAACTGGTCAAGATGAGCTCTGGTAGTAAGACTGCTGGTAGCTGAAGTTCTCCCTCAGTGTTATGAGGTGTTTTACAGGTCTTTGAATGTGTCCCAGGACACATCAATAAGTGATGTGTCCTGGGACACATACAAAAATGTATTATACTAGCAAAAGAAAAAAAAGTTGTAGTTTAGAATCAAAAGTAGTTTCTTATGTCTATAGAGGTTTATTAAAAAGGTTTATTAAAAGTTTTTAACAGAAAAAATGTATCAATCAATTTGATATGTTCCATGTAGCTACAATTTTAAAGGCCTTGGTGAAAGTTGCTGAGTTACTTCAAGATAAAGATATTCATTCTGATCTTGTTTTATATTTCAGTGTTGATTGAAGTGTAATTGCTAGATTTGTATTAAAATGAATGTGTTTTACAATTGTTTACTTACATACGCCCATATTCTGCATGGCTGTATTGGGACAATGTTTGTGCCAAAAAGGCGTATTTCACTCTTTTGCCATTTTTAAAAAAGTTAACAAATATAATTCAACTTAAATTGTAGCAGTATTGTTTTTATAGTAATGCTCCATCTGATAACACAAAAAGTTAAAATATTGAGCTTAGTATGTGGTAACGGCAGCTGATCCAAGTTTGATCAAAAATTGTTTTGGCTCTCCTGTAAAATCTACTATAACGCAGTTACGCCCCTTTGGCTCCAAGCCCTCGATATATAAACCCCAAATTGGCGATTCTCTGTTTGGTTGAGACAATTGGAGAATTTTATTTTGTTCTCTCTCCATTCACTGCCATTATAAGGCAAAACAGGTCTGAAAATCACACTTTTAGCACATGAACGAGCGCGAACAAAGCAGATCCTGTCAATATATTAAAAAAAAATAGTAACCTTGCTGAAATTTTTGTAAGTGAATCGCTTTCTTCATGGTGGCTCAGTGGTTAGCGCTGTCGCCTCACAGCAAGAAGGTCGTGGGTTCGAATCGCCGCCCCGGTCCTTTCTGTGTGGAGTTTGCATGTTCTCCCCGTGTTTGCGTGGGTTTCCTCCCACAGTCCAAAGACATGCAGGTCTGGTGGAATAAAGACCCTAGGCATGAGTGATGTATATGATGTAGTTAATGATATGAAGAACGTATACGACTAGAAAAGCATCAATAGGCTGTACAGTGGGTGTAACGGTATGGCGTTGTGTTTGCAGGGACTGTGTGGAGTGTAAACACTTCAAGAGAGGACAGCTGGCCGAAGACAGCAGTTGTAGCAGAATCTGCAGAGACGAAATTGACCTAGTGGATGAACTGGGTGAGAACTTTTCCATCTCTATTCTCTCCTCACTACATACTACTGTTGTTGTTGTGATGCTTGATGTTTTGTTGTTGTTGATTACACACACCGAATGCCGTTAGAACCTTGAATACCATATTGCGGTCAAAGAGCAGCACTGTCCAAGTCTTTGAGCTGCATTATATACTCTTTATATGCTTAAACTACAATATTTTTCTTACCTTTGTTTGTTGTTTCTTTTACCATCTGTATCCCACAGTCTTCCACTCTGAGAATGCAGTGAACTGCACGTATAAAGATGAGAACGACTGTGTGGAGCGCTTTCAGTATTACGAGGATGAAAGTGGCAAATCCATACTGTTCGTGGTAAAAGAGCCAGGTAAGAGCGTCTCTGTGTGTGTGTGTGTGTGTGTATGTGTGTGTGTGTGTGTGTGTGTGTGTGTGTGTGTATGCATCTGACAGACACACAGACTGACAGAAAACTGAAGATTAGCAGCTAGATGCAGGGAGAGGCTTCATTATTAGCTGAGAATAGCATGTTCTGTGAATGTCACTGTCATCTCAGTCTGCGTCTGGCAGGCTGGAGCGGCACAGGAACAGCGTGTGCATACGATAATGGCTGGTTCTCTATGGCAGAATACACCCACCGGCTAGTTTACCGCCGCCACAGTCTGCAGCACCACGGAATGATCAGATGTGGTGGAGACGATGCACCGAATCGTTGTGCAACAGGCTCTCTGCCACTGCGTTTCAACACAAGCGATTGCTTCATTTCACGAGTGTGCCAAGATTGTCTTCATAATGCATCACTGGAAACAAACTTCACCTGAGATATCACCTATCATGTCTCACTTTGTCTTCTCACTGGCTTACTCTCTTCTGTATTCTTTCCTTTTTCCGTATTTCCTCTGCTCTTCTCTGTACTCTCTCAACCTCTCCTTTCGTATCTTCTCCTTCCCCTCTCTCTCTCTCTCTGTCTCTCTCTCTGGCCGCCTTCCTGTCTCTCCTCCACCAGACTGTCCTAAGGGTCCTGACATCCTGGTGGTGCTGTCGTTGGTGGCCGGAGCCATTCTGTTACTGGGCCTGGTCGGCCTGCTCATCTGGAAGCTGCTGGTCACCATCCACGACCGCAGGGAGTTCGCCAAGTTTGAGGAGGAGAGAGCCAAAGCCAAGTGGGATACGGTGAGAAATGCTGAAATTTTGACAGCGTGCAGTGACAGAAAGACTGAAGATTGACGACTGGACGTCCCTGTCGAGAGGGGGGCAAGCGAGAAGATGAATTTCTCCTTCAGGGATCAGTGGAGTATCGTCAAAAAGAGCAGAATAGGCTGCCATCTGATGGAGAAAATCTAAATTGTCCTTGGAAAAGTTGTGTATCAATGTGAGATTGAATTCAACAAATCTTTAAATGACTGTTTTCCCTCTGTTTCCATTTCCCAGGGTAACAACCCCTTGTACAAAGGAGCCACCTCCACTTTCACCAACGTGACGTACCGAGGGAACTGAGGACTAAACGCAATGAGAAAAACTCAGGGGTCTGCGACAGAGATGCAATGTAGCAACACAGAAATAGATGGGATGAAGAACCCTTTACACTGTCATGTGACCAGCTACTGTGGATGGAATATGGTGATTGTTGTCAACAAGACAACAATGCTGTAATTGTACATATTGTAAAAAAAAAATAAAAAAAAAGTATTACTATAAACTACTCAAGTGGGTCACAAACATGGTTGCCTGCTTTTAGGCTATATGGCCTAATGTGGCCATGTAGCCTAAAATAGCCTGGTCTATATGGTTTTTTAAGTACTGTACATGCAATCAGGAGTCAATTAACTTACATAACTGTAAAGATAGAGCAGATGTTTTGTGGCCATAAATTAAGAAAATAATTAGAATTTATAATGTTGCGAGTAGTTCACAGTGTTGGAGTCTGACTGTTTGAATTTGACCAGACTGTTAGTTTGAATCTGTCCAGTGTGTTATCACTCCAAAGTGACTGACTGAGAAACTTTCTCAAAATATATTAAGGAGAGAGGGAAACTGCTGCTGTTTGAAAATCTGTCACTTTTGTATTTGTCTTGGGAGGCTTTTCTATCTGTCAAAATTAGGACAAAATGCCCACTTGTCGTGTTTTTATGTCGTTGAAATGCCACGGTTTTAAGTTCTGGTACTTGTTTTGCTCACTTGTTGAAATCCTCTCTCCTGCCACCCATGTTTGGTGTATTTTTTTTACACTAAGGCTTGTTTTTGTGAAGATGTTTGAAATGCGTTTTTGAAATAAAACTATTAAAAAGGCGATGAGTAATGTTCATTCTTATTCAGCTGTTGCAGGATATACCAGAAAACTTGAATGGATAGAAAAAGGAAATGCCTGATGAATCACATGAAAGTCATCAGTATAAACAAGACGTTTCCCATAGAATTTTAAAAATGTTACCATGGAAGTGAACAGTGTCCCATGGATGGATGCTGTGTGCGACTCAGTGGGAGGAGATTGGTCACGATGGGCTCCCGTCCTATAACTGTGGATAATGAACGTACTCCTTTTGCATCCCCTATGGGACATGAAAGCTACAATGACTTATTTCCGTTTCTCTCGCTTTCTTGGTTGCATTGTTCTATTCTGTGGAAATGGCCTAGTCATTGTGTTGTTCTCTGTTTTACGCTCTCTGTTTTTAATGATGTCTGGGCGTTAGTTCCTCAGAAAATAATGCTTTACAATTAAAACTCAAAACTGGCACAGAGAGGGAACTCGTAAGATTAATTTTGCATGACTTCACCAACTTTTGTGTGACGCTTGGGGCTCCTTTGAATTAATATCAAAGCTTCTTTTACCCTGTATTCAGATCAGAATCGCAGAAGCCTATATAAAAGGTTAACAGGTCGAAAAAGAGTTAAAAGTAACTTAAATTTGACAGATCTGAGATAGAACTATTTCCCTCGTTCTAAAACTGTATCCACTCAGTGAGAAGTCTGTCTTGATAATTCACTCATCTAACGGTGATGATGTGGATCAACCATGATGTCTCACTGATGTCATAGCTCCATTCAGACAGTCACCATGCTGTTTCATAGAGCTCTACACAAAAAACACTGAAACTGTGCCTTAGAAAATTATTATACAAAACACAGGGAGACAAAGAGCTTCAAACACAAATCCCCCTCATGGACCACGACAAAGTTACTGCTGGGATATGCCTCCCTCTACTGTATGAACACTGCATTGATCATCTGCTCCATTATTGAAGTCAATCCTAAAATATGCCGCGAGTCCCTGCGCAGGTCGTTTTACTGTTAAGCACTATAGCCCATGTGTACAGAGCTGGATGACCGGTCTAGTCGGACTATGGAGAATTAATTCATAGAAGCAGAATTTATTATTTAATTTATTGCAGTCACTTTGTTGATGAACATGTTCTATGCTGCCTTAAAGTACTTCACGTAAGCTTCGACTTTGTATTAGTTAGTCCTGAATATGTCTTGTCGTGCATTCTGGTACTTTTAGGACCCTGTAACAAAAGTAGATTTTTTGATGGCTGGTGTCTTATTTCAGAAATCAAGCAGCATCAAGCAGCGGCTACTTTGTGTTTAAAGAAAACAGAAACGTACAGCAATTATTTACACGCCAGTTGTACTTACCGCCTTGTTGAAGCGTTCATGAGCGCTCACCTCGTCATTACAATTTTCCCGACAACACTTGAAGGCAGCACGCGTCCCTTCCGCCGCGTCAGTCCAACATGGCGGCGCCCCATGCCGTTGTTGGAGTGGAGGGAGAAGGCAGGGAAACTGGACAAATTCTGCCAGATTCTTCTACCGGAGAGGTGAAACGACCTCAGTTCGGGACTCGTTTCCTCACCGACCCGCGTCAAGTCTTCCAGCACAACGCATGGTCGGTACAACATGAAGCCACAGCAGGACAGATGCTGCTGATGTGTCTCTCTGTCAGAGCCAGTGTCTCCTGGCTGGGAAATTAACATTAGTTCAGCAAGTCATCCTTCTCTTACTTAGTAATGGACGCTATTTTGTTGAATTGCCGTTAGCTAACTATAGGCCGAATTTATTTGGTATAGTTATTGATTGACACTTAACAGTAACACTTTACTTAACAGTAACCAATTTTGGCCTGGGAGTGAAAACGTCCAGGTGAAACTGGAATACATGGTTTGGTTCTCTGGTAGTAGGCTAGTTACACCGATATATAGTACAAACTATATTAACAATGTTGCCTTATCGGATAAGATTGTTTTCTGAACCGTTAAGACCCTCTCTCCGATTCGTTATACATATAATCCGCTGAGCAGCACTTGAAATCTGTTCTAACCGCTTGCTACCGCCCACTACGTTGTATTAGTGGAAGATGATAGTGGGAATAACGGGCGAACCACTTATAAAAGTTGACATTTTATTGAGACATGTGCTGATTGACGGTTTATATGTACGCCGAATTGAAGAGTAGCTCCTAGGGATTCAGAAAATGTTTCGAGTCATATTTTATGTGGTATATACCTTTGCCAATACGCAAGGCAACGTCAAATTTGCCACATTTTAATGGAGTTTGGCGTAATATTCTCTTAACGCAATAGAGTATGACAGTAGGACTTGTTTCACATTTTGGGCAAAATCACAACCATTTAACAAACTCATTAATTTAGCACTAACTTCGTGGTGGGGAATCTTTGCTGATGTTTGTGTGGCTACTAACCAAACCATGTATTCCAGTTTCACCTGGTCCACAGACTAGTCTCAGGTCAAATAATCATCTGAACATCACATGAAAATAACAGGAATTATCACTGCATGTTTGCCCAATTGTCGTTGCTGTTATTTGCTGTTTTCCACCAAGTCACTTTACCCACAGTAGGTAATGTTCTGTTGTCAACAGGGACAATGTGGAGTGGACAGAGGAACAAGAGGCAGCTGCTAAGAAGAAGGTCATAGAAAACAGTCAGCCGCTCCCTGCACAGAAACAAGGTTGTTATTGTAGTTTAGACTCATGGCCCATACACATAAATAAATCATCTCAGAGTATGATTGGCATTAAAGATCAATTTTAGTCACTATTGGGTCCTGGACAGTGGGACAGCATTCCTCAATTTTGTATTTGCATTAATTTTCATTTCAGTTTTCCAGTTGTTTTAGTTTAGTTTTCATGTGATCAGTGCTAAAAAAACATGCACAAATAGACCTAGTCATTGCTGGAGAATTAGAATATCCCTGCTGGGCATTAATGTATTCACTGCAAATGTGGCTCTTATTAATTTCTAAATGGTTTTCTTCTGTAATTGGCTTTGGCCAAACAACTAAAATGGAAAATAATGCTGGATGTCATTTGTTTTCTATTTCAGTCAAAATTTGAGTTTCACAATAATCTGTTTCATGCTTTGCTTATGCTTAATATTTGTTTTAGTTAGCGGTATTAAACATGGTTTGAGATAAATATATGCTAATATATGTTAAATTACCACTCACTCAAACTGTGACTTACTGTTTTTGCAGAAGAATACGACAACCGGGCGAATGAGTACTGGAATGATTTTTACACAATCCACGAGAATCGTTTTTTCAAAGACCGTCACTGGCTCTTCACGGAGTTCCCGGAGCTCGCCCCGCAGTGTTGCCTCAACCACGAGTCCCGTCCTGAAGTCTCCGGCACAGACGACAATCAGCAGCAGGACAGTCTGGACCACGAACCAGGCAGGGAGGTCTCCTGTCCGCCTCACGACGACGGTGACTTCCCCGGCTCTTCTGCCACATACCGCATCCTGGAGGTCAGAAATTAGATTGGAGACGTTCTCCCAAGCAAGTTAGACAAACTTTTACCATAAGCATTGATGACAAAAAGGCAAAAATCTAGGTGGTAGAATTCTTGCCAGGATTCATTCTCCTGAGACAACAGCTACTTTATGCATTTAATGTTTGTCATTGGCTGGAAAATGAAATGGAGTCCACAGAATTAATGCGATATGAATTGAATTCACCTGACAGGTTGGCTGCGGTGTCGGCAACACTGTTTTCCCTATCCTGAAGACCAACAAGTGAGTGCAGGCAGGGCATTTCCATGTATAAGTTTCAGTCCACGTTTGATAATGACACACATTTCTTATGATGCACACTTCAAGCTCTAACTGCAGCGTCGTTTTTTTTTGCAGCGACCCGGGACTCTTTGTTTACTGCTGCGATTTTTCCAGCACCGCTGTGGAGTTAGTCAAGGTGAGAGATGAGGGAGAGGGGGGAGGAATGAAAGGATGATGTGGCTGATAGATGTATTCATCAGTAGAGCTGTGGGCTAACGGATGAATTAACATCGGCCTTCTTGTCATCAGACTAATCCGGAGTACGACCCCGGGCGCTGCTTCGCCTTTGTTCACGACTTGAGTGATGTGGAAGCCAATTACCCCGTCCCCGATGGAACCCTTGATGTTGTCGTGCTAATCTTCGTGCTATCAGCTTTGCATCCTGACAAGTAAGACCCCCCCCCCCCTTCCTCCCTCTTTCTTCTCTCTCTATTTCTTTCTTTCTCTCTCCGCATTTGTCACTGAATACAGTTTGTCTGCTGATTTCAAAGTTTCCCCCCCTCTCTCTCTCTCAGAATGCAGGCGTCCATCAGCAGATTGGCTCGGCTGCTGAAGCCCGGGGGAGCGATGCTGCTCAGGGACTACGGCCGCTACGACATGGCGCAGCTCCGCTTCAAGAAAGGTTAGACTGAGACCAGGCCGCCATGACGCAGATCTGTGCAGTTCCAGTGCCTTAAAAGACAAGTTATAAACTGAAACGCCATCATAGATATGTGTGTGTGTGTCAAATTGTGTTGAATGTTGATTTAGATGTCTGGGATTTGTTGTAGAATAACGTTTTTCTTTCCTCCTCTTAGGGAGGTGTCTGTCGGAAAACTTTTATGTCCGCGGTGACGGGACACGGGTCTATTTCTTTACTCAAGGTAAAAACTGAAGATTAGAAATCCTGTGTCCGTGTTTCTAAATATCTATGCGTATATGTATTTATTTTTCAATTGTTTTTGTCTCCAGATGAGCTCCATGAGATGTTCTCCGAGGCAGGGCTGGAGAAAGTGCAGAACCTGGTGGACAGGAGGCTGCAGGTGAACAGAGGCAAGCAGCTGACCATGTACAGGGTGTGGATCCAGTGCAAGTACCGCAAGGCTTTCAGTCAACCGCCGGAGACGCAGGGCTGAGCCCGGAGGAGACGACTCGGCCCGGTTTCTCCTCAAACCACGACCCGAAACCAGGTGCTGGAACTCGAGGCGGTGCTGTCTGAGGATGTAAGGAAGAGACTCTACTGTGGTTGAGATAAAGGAGCTGGAACTGGATGACAGTGTATCAGCTGCTATAATGTGGATGGAGTTGTTTTATGGCCGGCGTCCTGATGGTGCTTGCAGCCTCCCTGACTCAAAAAAAGTGAAAATGACAGCTGATGAGTTCAGTAATCTGGGAAAAAAAAAAGGGCTGGTTACCCCTCGTACGAATGTTTCTATTCAGCCAAATGTTATTTGTAATGATCTAGTGTTTTAAAACAAATGGCAAGAGACCATCACAAACCTTTCTTACCTTCAAAATGAATAAAACTGTAAATCTTCACCCCAGAATTTTCCTTTGGTACTTCAAAAGTGCACTCAGATTGATGCCGTGTTTGTCTGAACAAAGGAATAATCACCCATCATCTCATGATATGCTGTAAAGTTCAAGACATTTACAGTCAGTTATACACTATCAGTGATTAAAACCAATGTGGTACAATGTTTGCGCAATTATTTTGCTTCCAATCACATGCTTAGCCTCTTGAACTCCTGTTGATATGATGGAATGGATGCTCTACAATTGGCATCTAATATGTAGCCCACAGAAATTATGTATTTTCGCCATTTATTGGGAATATAATGTAAATGTGTGGATATGGTCATCATGGGTATGGCAACTTTCTGATAAGTGATCATTTGTCGGGTGGGTGGGCGCTGTTTAATTGTATTGTATTAAAGGATTTGCCATTGGTCCAGACAAGAGATTTGGGGGCAGGCGTGGACTGAACGAAGGTGAGCAGCCAAATACTTGGAACAATCTCACGAGAAAATATGAGATTTTACTGATTATTGTTTACATTGCAAAAACATGAGAACCGAACCGAATCGATCCGGATTAAACTGAAACGATTGCAACAACAGAACTTCCGTGGCAGATCGGTTTTTTTCCCCCACGGCCAGGAAGGCGACTGGAGCCGAACTTTGTTTTGATCGAGCTGAAAAACCCGGACCCGAATTCATCTCACAGGGGGAGAAAAGACAGGGAGTCGCTTAAAGAAATCATTTATACCGGGAGAAAAACGGAGAAACTACAGGGTCGCCATTGTGTGGAACGAGATAACCCGACATAGGCACGGTATGGTCCTCGGAGAAAGGAATGTGATGGTGGGGATCCCCGCCTAAGGAGTACAGAAAGGCGGGTTTGGGATACCCGAGGTTCTCGGGGCCTCCGAGGGAATCCTCCGTCGTCTACTGTGAGCCACACCGCGCGCTCCCGTGTCTTGATCGTTAACAATCGGCACGCGAGGGACGCGGCTGTGGATGCGGCCTAGCCTGGGAGGGTCTGCTGAGCACCGGGGAGACAACGGGGACTATTTCAGGGGCAAAAACAGGCCCTCCGGAGGACCGCGGAGATATTTATTACAGTAAGTAGCCCGCTAGGCTGTCGAGCAGAAAGCGGATCTGTGCGGCTCTCTCGGTGCTGCCTGAGCCCGGGCGTCGTGGCACGACAACCGAACAGATTGACAACACAGAACCGAGAAGATGCTTCTTTTTGACAGACGAGTGTTAGCCTGTTAGCTAACTAACGCTAGCTAGCTGAGGTGTGTGGCTGGTGACATTATTCACTGTGGTGGACAATAGCTGTCAGGTCTGTTAGTTGTATTTCTTTACCTAAGTAGGTAATGATAAATGGCCAACCTTAATCAACCTTTGTCTGGTTTGGTACCTGACAAAATCAGTCTGCTAGCTAACCTTAGCTCAGATTGCAATGGTAACTGGTAGCCAACATTGGCAAGCTTGTTAGCTCATTTCTGTAGCTAGCTTGCTGATCATTCACTGATGATGTTTCAGGTCGTTACGATGGTCAGCATAGCTGAGCCAACAAGCTCATGTCTGAGAGTACAATCATTATGAGCCACCATTTATCCCTAAATGTTAAACAAATACAGCAAGTTACTCTATTCAGTTAATGTGTACAAGACATAGGTGGACATAACAGTAAACGTTGGGCGTGTAACCTTTGCCCAAGCTAGCAAGCCAGGCACTTATTGTCTAATGTGGCCTTTTCCATTGCTGTGAGTATACTTGGCAGTTCCACCATTAGTGACCTTTCGTAACTCCAGCGCCATGTACGCCTATAACGTCAGGGCTTTATCACATGATGCTATAATTTTCCAGGCAGTGACTCTACACATCTGGCCTACATCTTTGATGTACATTCAATATCCCACATGAACTGTCTTTTTGTCCAGATTGTGCATTTTAGGGTTACTGCTTATTGGACACACATGATATTGGCAAACATCTTCCCCTATTGTCAGGCTTATTGATGAGTCACAACAGGAATTTTCCACATCCATATAGCTAAAAACAGCCATGACTCATCACAACCAGCACCTTTCGAAATGGTGATCTGTCACTCCCACTGAAATATACCAGACCCTATAACCTCTTCCTTAATCTCTCTCTGCTTTTGTCTCTGCAGCCATGATGGAAGAACTGCATAGCCTGGACCCCCGACGGCAGGAGCTGTTGGAGGCTCGCTTCACTGGGGTCGGCGTGGCTAAGGTTTGTGTTACAGTAGATGTCGCGGAGGTGGAGCAAGGGAGCTCCCTCCTGTCAAAGAGCTCATAATCACAGATTTTCTTGATTACACATTTTCTTTGTGTCTGTCTTCCTTTCTTTGTCTCACTCTGCCTCAGTATCATTGTGCTGTTTGGCCTGGACAAGCCTGGCCCCACTCCTTTTTTTGTCTCTGTCTCTGGAGAAGGTTGAGCTGTGTCTGTGTTTTTTGGCTGGTGTGATATGGCATCTCTCCCTGGCTCATGATGTAGTGGCTGTGTATGCAAGTGGTGATGCCTGCCAAAAAGGCCACAGACAGGACAGGGGTGGTGGGGGGGAGTGAAGGCAGGGGAGGAATGCAGAAATAGTTCTTGACCAGGTGTGAGTGGAGGCAGCATTTAGTCTTCCGCCTCTCTAGCTTGCTACATGGATGGAGCTGCCTTTGCGGAAGGTGATCTTGGAACAGTGAGGGAGCGAGAGTCAGCGCCAGGAGTGGGCCCTGTGCCAGCCATAGGCAGAGCTGAGCCCAGAGCATGGCATGGCTGCTGCCGCAGAGAAAATGGCGGCTCCCACTAAGGCATCATGCCACAGCCGCCCTGTATGACAAGAGATGCAATGTGGAGGGGGGGAAGCGAGAGAGAAGTGTGTCAACAAATGGGCTAGAGAGAAATATGGGTTGGTGGTCTAAAAGCCCCTCGGATGTCACAGAGCAGCTTAGTGTTTTTTCTTGACCTTGAACAGCCCCGTGGCACTGCTGCTCTCTCTGTCATCACTGAGTTGGCATAAAAGTAGCGGCGGGGGAGGAAAATTGATATCCTGTGAGGACAAAGAGCTAGCACACCTTTGGTAGTGGAACAGAGAGGGGCCTGCTCAAATTGTTGGAAAGTGCATTTCCCTTTGAACAAGCCTGATCAAACAACCAAGATTTTGTTGGGTAAAAACAAGCTGTCACTCTTGGATCTAGCATCTTTCATTGGCTTTCTCCGGAGACAAAAGAAAAGAACGGTTAAGACCGCAGTGAACGGGAGAAAAATGGATGACATTATCTAAAGGTGACAGACAGAGGGAGGAATACATCCCCAGCAGCATGCCTGATGTTCAGCCATTTTAGGAGGGTTCAGTGAGAGAGCTCTTGTGTGCTCTGAATGACTAAGTATCTCCCCCTGATTGGACAGTGCCTGCTGAATTCTGATGTGATTCATTTGACTGACAGGCATCACCTAGGGAACCGGCATTAGGACTGATATAGGCCTAGATGCAGTGTGAAGCCAATGGTGACGGTGCTCAGCCAAACCTCCTTATCTCTCCCTCCGTTTCTCGCCCCTTTTTTCTTTTTCCGATTTCCAACTCTGTTTGTGTTCCCTTACCGCTGCCTGCAAACACAACAAATACATGTTCCAACACTGTCTTTTGTGCCTCCTTGTATTAACTGTTCCTTTTTATGTTTTTTTAATTTATATATTTTTTTTTTTACTTAACAGGGCTCAGGTCAGAATGAGTCATCCAATCAGAGTCTATGCAGTGTGGGCTCTCTCAGCGACAAAGAGCTAGAGGTTAGTCTCTGTCTGCCGCGTGCGGAACAGGATTTTTTGATGCCAACCATCTCGCCACGCTACCTTATTGTACATGCAGCCGAGTCACTTTTTCCTCATTACTATTTTGACAGACTCCAGAGAAAAAGGCGAACGACCAGAGAGCGAGAAAACGGAAAGCAGACCCCTTTGACAGCAGCCAAGGTGAGATTGCCGGCCCCTCTTCTGTGATCCTCTCATCGTGTATCCCGCGTTCCAGCCTCTCTCTTACTCTCCACCTCTGTGTATTTCAGGCAAAGCAGGAGCAAGGGGACATAAAATTAGTGATTATTTTGAGGTGAGTGGCAGCAAGTCTCTTTCTCTGTTTCTGTGTGTGTTGTGTGGAGCATGTATCCAGCGGAGTTGACGTCTTCTAAAAAGTTTGCTTCAGTATTAGGTGCATAACTTTCCATCCTTTCTTTCTAACAAAAAGGCCTTATGTGCTTTTTTTTTTGTGGTCCAGTGGTTCTCAAAGTGGGGTCCGGTGACAGTTTATTTGCCTATAATTCAGTAGAAATGATCCCAATCCCACAATAGACAGTTCTACAATTCAACACTAAATCTAGAACAATAAAAATCGTCTGGGGAAAATCTTTTAAAACAGGGGGGAGGGGGACAATGTCATGAAACAGTTTGAGAACCGCTGTTTTTTAGTCATTTTGGTCTTTCCACTGAATTGCTTTCTGTCTCTCCTGTCTTGTTTGTGTGTGTGTGTGTGTGTGTGTGTGTGTGTGTGTCAGTTTGCGGGAGGTAGCGGGCCTGGTACCAGTCCCGCCAGGGGGATTCCACCAGTGGTCCGCTCTTCCCCACAACACTCCCTCTCCAACCCGCCTGTCACGGTGAGCATGTTCACTCTCTCTTTCAGCTCTCAGCACTCTGTCCTGCCATTCTCAGCTTGTTATTAACTTTTATAAGTGAAGTTCCTTTTTTTGGTTTGGGAAAACTTGATGTGGTCTGTGAACACGGTCTATACAGAATCTAGAGCGTCTGTAGTTAAGTTTATTTATAAAGCACATGTAATACTATGATCATTGACCAAAGTGCTGTTGAAAAGATAAAACCAAGAAAAACAATGAAGACAAGGAACACAGAGCAGAAACAGTAAAATAACTTTAACACAGACAAAGCAAAAGTATAGAAACCGGTTTGAGACAAGTTTTGAATTAGTCAATTGTGGGGATGGACCTGATTTAATGGAGGAGACTATTCCACTGTTCCTTTGGTTTTATGTAAATGCCATTTTAGTTTTAGAGGTCTTAAAAGTTTGCAGTTTCTGGTGAGAAATCAGCCTAGTCACACAGACTTATGTTCTGATAGGTTCTACAGTTGTTTTTCATTTTCACGCTTATTTCATTTGCCAAATTGGTCGTATATTCTATTCTAACTGTCTTTAAAAGCTCTTTAAAGTGTCTTAAATTCAACATGATGAAATATGCAGACACCCTAAGTATGTAAATAGGTTTTTATTGGTTGGATGTGTCTGCCTCCTAGGTGCAGCAGGGAAGCCCGTCTTCTCTAAGCTCGGCCAACACAGAGCACTCGTCGTGTTCGCTGAAGCCTGCCGCGCTTCACATGCTCCACAAAGCCACACAGGTACTTGACATCCCATCAGCTAGCTGGCCATTTATGTGATTTAATACTGCAGTAACACCCGAGAGGGCGTTCTTGAAGAGTTGGCCTAGAAACCAATAAATTGGGGGAATCATCAGCAACGCATTTGCTAGATAGAACTACCTGTCATATTTCTGTTGTTATTGATACCTGGCATATAACTCTTTTTTTATTTTTTATTTTTTTTTCTAAATGATCAAATCTTTTTTTCCTCACTGTGCCCTGTAGTCTGACCTTACCATAGAGAAACTAACAGCAATGGAGAACAACAAGAACTCTGACCTGGAGAAGAAGGAGGGCCGAATAGATGATTTGCTGCGGGTACTAATCTCATTACACCTCCAACCGTTTGCCATTATGTTTTACTTTGAGATCATGTTCTCAGTCTTGGTTTTTACACTTAAGGCATGTTAGACTTGTCACATTCCTTTTTATCTGTGTCAGTACGTGTATAAACAAGCTTTACTTATGTTCAAGTTGTTGTTGTTTTTCCACCTAAACCTGCTTTTTTTCCTGCTTGTTGGTATGTTTTTTGCTCCAGGCAAACTGTGATCTGCGGAGACAAATTGATGAGCAGCAGAGGATGCTGGAGCGATACAAGGAACGCTTAAACAAGTGTGTGACCATGTCCAAGAAGCTGCTGATCGAGAAAGTATGTTCTTCTGATAGCGTGATGACTTTATGTTATTTAAGCTATTAGTTCCCAAACTACAGGGGTCCTTGAGGGGGCGTTCCAGGGGGTCACAAGCAAAATGAGGATTGGAGGTTTAGTTAGTAATTTCACTATTATTTTTATTAGTTATTTAATTACTAGAAGTCGGCACTAGGTGAGACTCCATTGTTATCTCCCCTTCGCAGAATGGGGTCTCTAGGACAAAAACACTTATTAAATGGGGGTCTAAAGCACCTCTACTTGTTGATTTTTGACATGGAAAAGTTTGTGAATCCCCTGATTTAAGTCACTTGAGATCAACAATTGTTGGTCGCCAAGAGATTCAACCTGACCTGTTTGTGTTTCTCTGTGCTCTTCCTCCAGTCCAAGCAGGAGAAGATGGCGTGTCGGGACAAGAGCATGCAGGACAGACTTCGACTGGGCCACTTCACCACAGTAAGACACGGGGCCTCTTTCACCGAGCAGTGGACGGACGGATATGCCTTCCAGAATCTCATCAAGTGAGGATCTCCATGTTATAACTTTAAGCTCCTTCTCCTTTCTTCTACACGCCCTCCCTGTTAGTCTGGCCTGTTTTTTTTGTTACCATGCTGTGGTCTTCAAGAGACAAAATTGGACTATTCAGAAAGAATGAGGCACTTCATTTGTCTATATGGGACGGTGTGGTGGAGAAACATACCATGCCTGTTCTGGATTGTACAGTGTCTAATTAATTAAAAGGAAGTAAACCATTGTTCATAGAATGAAGCTAAAGGAGCGCTGCTTTGCTTACCAAGTTTCAAAAAAGGTGCTCGTTGGAGTCAAGGTTTAGATATCAATAGACAGAGAAGGGAATACAGCTCATCTCTAGTGGCTGGGATGGCTGATCCTCCAAAAAAATTCCAAGGCACACTTTTTTGCTGAAAAAGTTAAAAAGCCTTTATTGTATGGGCTACGCCAACGCGTTTCATCAGCCCTGATGAAGACTGTATAGTTGAAAGGTTTTCCCTTCTCTGTCTATTGATAAGTAAACCATTGTATTGGGAAAATGCAACTTAAATATAAATCTTAACATCTTAGCTGCGATTTTTCACAAGACTTCCTTAATCATCTTCATATGTAAATGAGATTCAGTGACATCACACAACAGGAGAACTTACTTCTGGGTTCCTCATCTATTAGTTTGCATGGACTAAGACTTCCTTAATCATCTTCATATGTAAATGAGATTCAGTGACATCACACAACAGGAGAACTTACTTCTGGGTTCCTCATCTATTAGTTTGCATGGACTGCTGGGATACCGTGATGTCTGGCTAAAAGCGAGCTGAGCTCACATTCAAACAAACTGATTATTAACTAGGTCTATTATGTCATCACCACAAATGTGCGATAGAATCTGTACTTATTTCCTCTAACATAATCAGAGCTGAACTGAATAAGGAACTTGACTGAACAGGCTCTGACTTCCTCACCACATGTCCGCCCGTGTGTTTCCAGACAACAGGAAAGGATCAACTCCCAGCGAGAGGACATTGAAAGGCAGAGGAAGCTGCTGGCCAAGCGCAAGCCGCCCTCCATGGCCCAGACTCCACCGCCGAGCCTGGAGCAAAACAAACGCAAGAGCAAGACCAACGGAGCAGAGAGCGAAGCGTATGCTGTTTTTTATTTGTTATTTGTCTCCTCTTGGATGTCAGTGCTGTTTTTTTCCCCCTTGCATCCATTTTCGCTCAGGCTGGTTGTGTGTCCTCACAGGTTATCACAGGCAGAGTACCACGAGCAGGAGGAGATCTTCAAGTTAAGACTAGGTCATCTTAAGAAGGTAATGTCTGACATGTTTGTTACTGATTGGCCCAGAGTGGGACTGCATCACTTGTGGGGGAGGACATGTTTACTGCTTACTGCTGACTTGTTTCCAGTCTGTTAAAAGTTTACTTTTTTGTTGATTGCACCACTTTTTGACCTTTTTGTTTTTCTGTCTGTCCTTTCGCAGGAGGAGGCAGAGATCCAGGCGGAGCTGGAGAGGTTGGAGCGAGTGCGGAACCTGCACATTCGCGAGCTCAAGAGGATCCACAACGAGGATAATTCCCAGTGCGTTTTATGCTCTTTACCACTCCTAGATGCCCATCGTGTTGGCTGCACTGGTGTGTCTCTGTGCTCTGTCTAAATAGGCAATTTAATCATTTTTTTTCTCCCCCCATGCAGATTCAAAGACCACCCTACGCTAAATGACCGCTACCTGCTACTCCATTTACTCGGACGGGGAGGTTTCAGTGAAGTTTACAAGGTGGGAGCGACTTCATATTTCCCACAGATAACCTTATAGGCAAAAACATGCATTTTGCATAGTGTGATGTAGGGCCTTGTGAAATTTTTGTTTTCGCAATGTTTCCTCTGCTGTGCTTTTACACTCAAATGTAATTGTACGCTGTTGTTGCTCAATATGTATATGCTTACAGTAGACATACAACACACTTATCTTTTTCACCAAGTATCTTAAATCATAATGAGCACTGATATTATGCGGCTGATTGATGTGTGCCAAAAAATATATATTTTTTGGTGAATGTAAACCTAGACCAAACCATTTCATAAATCAGAAAGAGAAGAGACAGCATTAGGCTTTAGCCAAAAAGTGACACACACACACACACACCCATACACACATACATATACATACATACACAAAACACTTCCAACACACAGGACTGGTCAAAGCTATTCACAGATAGTCTGAAAGTGACTGGAATGGCTGCACATACTTTGGAAAATACTTGCGGTTGCTTGTTACATTACGTTGCAACAACATTTTGAAGTAAATGATTGTGCCAGATTTTGAGAGTCATTCCAAGAAGCTGCTATCATCACTGTAAAAATGATGAATGAGCGCAGCCCTTTAATGTGCAGCAGAGTCTCTTGGCCATCACAGCTAGAGCAAGGTTGTGCCAAGTCTAATTCCTAACTAATAGGAGATGCTTCTTTTCCAGGCCTTTGACCTAACGGAGCAAAGGTATGTCGCAGTCAAAATCCACCAGTTAAACAAGAACTGGAGGGACGAGAAGAAGGAAAACTACCACAAGTGAGTGTTGTGCTATTTTTAAGCAATACCGGCTATTTCCATCATGAGTGATATTCAATTTCAATTCATGTACCCATTACATTATTCTCTGCATGTATTGTTTATCATTTCACTTTAGTGAATTGCCACATTTAAAATGAATAACTGAGGTAAAATACATAAAATGTTAATAATGGTCTTTCTGTTGCAGACATGCATGCCGAGAATATAGAATTCATAAAGAGCTGGACCACCCACGGATAGTCAAACTCTACGACTACTTTTCACTTGACACTGACTCGTAAGTCCTTTCCTTTCAAACAATTGCCTGCCTCTTTAAAATTTAAAGCTCATGTCAAGGCAAAATATTTTTAATGAAAACCAGCACACTCATTCGTCAGTGTGGAGCTCCTGACTGTCTGTTTTGACTGGATGTGCTAAATCTTGCTGAAGTGATTCAGTGCCTCTCCCTTGTTTTGGAACAGGTTCTGCACAGTCCTGGAGTACTGCGAGGGCAACGACCTGGACTTCTACCTGAAGCAGCACAAGCTGATGTCAGAGAAGGAGGGCCGCTCCATCATCATGCAGATTGTCAACGCCCTCAAGTACCTCAATGAGATCAGACCGCCCATTATCCACTACGACCTTAAACCTGGTGGGTCTCCACGCTAAAACGGCCATTGTGCCATTAGAGGCATGTTGTTGTTTATCAGTTGTCTTTGCACAGCATAGTTACCCGATGACATTATAAGCAACATGTCTCAGCAGTAATTATAATTAAGCAACAAGTGGGTGGTGGAGTGAGGGGGCATGCATGATTGGAGTGAATGAAGCTACATTGACTTTAAAAACTCCATCTGTTAACACCAGAGTGCTGTGATAGGACAGTGTTGTTGTAACGAAGATAATCGCTGAACAAAATATTTAATTCATGCATTGACTTAGACTCTACAGTTAGAAAATAACCAAGCTGCTTCCTAGTATATGGATGTACAGCGCACCAGACTCCAGTTGTTTGATTCTTGTGTGACTTCTATCGTACTGCCTGGTGCTTGTGGCTCTGCACCGCCCTAACAGTTCATTCTGTAATTCCCCTAAGTAGTGCGCATTGCAAAATGTGTTGCACATGAACATCCAGGAGCAACACCTAATAAACCACTTGATGCACTGCTTTAGTTATTTTAGGACAGCTAAGAGGGTTTCACTCCACTTCGTCTCATGTCTAACAACGCGTCTTAGCTGTTCTAAAACCAGTCAAGCACACTTGTCAAGTTGCTTATTGCTTTTATCAAACAATAGCTACAACAAACAACGAATACAAATGTTCAGTGAATCTCATTTTTATTTTTTAATTGGAAATAATTCAGTGTTATTCTTCTGCCAAGTAGCATAGTTCTTGAACAGTAGCTGAACAAGGTGGTTGTGTATGCACCAGTATGCAGAATCAGAATATAAATCTGAGCTACAATGACTGACTTCTTTTTTTAACGCCTGTGAAACCCTTCCTCGCCCTCATCAGGTAACATCCTGCTGGTGAACGGCACCGCCTGCGGGGAAATCAAGATCACAGACTTCGGCCTGTCGAAGATCATGGACGACGACAGCTACAACTCTGTGGACGGGATGGAGCTGACATCACAGGGAGCGGGGACATACTGGTGAGCTTTACACCGGAATATGACACTCTGCCGCAGGGGTGCAATCATCAACGATATGATAAATTGTGCTGTTTATTTTTACCGCGGCGCCTTGATCTTCAAGGGGCAAGTTGAGGTCAGGCAGTCAGGGGTGAGACGGTGCACATCGAACGTCCTCACAGCAGAAAATCATGTCTGCTCTAAATTGAGCAGCATATAATGTAAAAAAGGGGATAAAATTATTGTATTATTGTGAAAACTTTATTATTGTGAATGAATTATGAATCTTCACAGCTGCAAGATATATGTGTGTATATTCTCTTTGCATATGCAAATGCAGGTGACATGACATCACCCCACAGGAGAACGTACTTCTAGATTCTTCACTGATAAATTTACATTGACTGATGCAGTTTAGTGATTGGTTATCTGTTATGTTTATAGCTAAATCTCTTTGTGATCATAAGGAAACACATACTCTAGCATTTTATAAATAAACACATTGTTGTAGAAGTAGCGCTTCTATTTATGTATGTATGTAATACTTGGGGCTCCATGCTGCCTAAATAATGCAGACTGTAATTCACCTAAGTAGTGCGCATTGCAAAAAGTGTTACACACGAATGAACAAACAAACCAACAAACACACAGAGCCCGACTCTCACTGGGGTTCTCAACTAGGGAGCCGGAGAGCTGAGATCACATTCAAATAAACCGATGATTAAATTGGTCTATACATCATGGCCCCAACCGCGCCGTGGGACTGGACAGAATCTGTGATCATTTGGTTTGTTGAATGTGATTAATTTTACTTTTGCTCCCTTTGTCACTTTTTAGGTATCTGCCCCCAGAGTGCTTTGTGGTCGGGAAGGAGCCGCCCAAAATCTCCAATAAGGTGGATGTGTGGTCGGTGGGAGTCATTTTCTACCAGTGTTTGTATGGCCGCAAGGTAAGAGACACACTTCAAAAAATATATCTAGTCATTTAATCTATTATTGAGTCTTAGCATTTTATTTATTTACAACTGAAAAAAATCTGCCAATGGTTCCAATGCAAAACAACTGGTTTCAAGAATTTTTGCATCAATTGTTTTTTTTTTTTTTGTTTTGTTTTTCAAACCAGATGAGTGTGTGGGCTCTGCTTTGACTCATGATATTAACATTTGTTTCTGGAAAATTGAGCAAGTGAAACTTCATTGGGAACAAGTGGAATTATCTCAACCCCCATTGGGAGAATTTTCCACTTGTTTTAATCAAATAAGATTTCAAGACTGAATATGAGACTAAATGACTTGTTAAGATTGACGGTGCACACACACTGATTTAACTGTTCATATTTAGTTTATTCATTTGGTTCACCCTTCAGATAATTGTCAGTTGTTTGAACAATACTTGACCTCCTTTTCTCTGCCTCTCCAGCCCTTCGGCCATAACCAGTCCCAGCAGGACATCCTGCAGGAGAACACCATACTGAAGGCAACGGATGTGCAGTTTCCCCCCAAACCAGTAGTCACACCTGAAGCTAAGGTACTGCAATCTCTCTCCTTACCGCCTTATTTTTGTCTATCCCATTTGGCTGTGCATAAAATTCTCTCATTCATATTTAATGGCCTCCACCTCCATCACGTGTTTTCACATATTTCTCCCCCGCACAACATTTCTGTGGGTGTCAGGCGGTGAATTGAGATCAGTCAGTCAGACATGAGACGCTTCACTTCACTAAACTTGAGCGCTATCAAACTTCAGCATGGTTTACAACACATAAGATCATCACTTAGTACAAATTGTATGTGTTGTTTACTCAATAAACGGAAGTAAAAGACCTATGAAAATTTAATCTTCACACCACAGCTATGCATTTTCATGCAACTCCACAATACCATCCTTGTATTCAGAGAGAACTACCTTCCATCTACTCTGACAACTCATGTTAACAAATGATGTGTATATACTTTAGGAAATGCAATTCACAGCCCTGTCATGACATGGATTATGGCTGTTTGCTAGGGATGGGAGGATATATATCGAAATTCAATATACACTCACCGAGCACTTTATTAGGAACACCATACTAATACTGGGTAGGTATCAGCTTTCAGCTCAGTGTCAACCGGTTACCAAAGTGACATCCGCCTCCAGGTTCGACGTGTTGCATTCTGGGATGCTTATCTGCTCACCACAGCTGTAAAGAGGTTATCTGAGTTACTGTCGCTTTTCTGTCAGCTCCAACCAGTCTGGCCATTCTCCTCTGACCTCTCTCATCAACAAGGCGTTTCCCTCCGCAGAACTGCCGCTCACTGGATGTTTTTAGTTTTTCGCACCATTCTGTGCAAACTCTAGAGACTGTTGTGTGTGAAAATCCCAGGAGATCAGCAGTTTCAGAAATACTCAAACCAGCCCGTCTGGCACCAACAGCCATGCCACGGTCAAAGTCACTGAGATCACATTTTTTCCCCATTCTGATGTTTGATGTGAACATGAACTGAAGCTGCTGACCTGTATCTGCATGATCTTATGCATTGCACTGCTGCCACATGATTGGCTGATAGGATAATTGCATGAATAAGCAGGTGTACAGGTGTTCCTAATAAAGTGCTCGGTGAGTGTATATCACAACACAAAAATGAAACTGTGCCCATCACAATTTCACAAGCTCTCCATCGAAACTATATTATTTGCACTTTGTAATGACATTTTTAAGTTGTTGTTTATATTCTAGCAATAATAACAATACTTTATCGATGTTGAACTTTTATTTATAACATCATATTGTGGTTGTATCGAATTGGGAACTCAAATCGTATCATGAGATCAGCATATCGTCCCATCCCTACTATTTGCACTTTTTACAATGTGTTCTGAAATCATTTTTATCTAGCCAGGTCTGTCTTGCAGAACCATGAATACGCCATGAGACTGTACAGAACCTGTATTTGCTTTATTGTCCAATCATTCCACTCTGTTCCCCCTCTCTCTCTTCCTCCAGGCCTTTATAAGGCGCTGTCTGGTCTACCGTAAGGAGGACCGCATCGATGTGCATCAGCTGGCCAGTGACCCCTTCCTCATGCCCCACATCCGCAAGTCGGTGGCCTCCTCGGGCAGCTCGGGCATGGCCATGGCCTCCACCTCCAGCTCCTCCAACAGCAGCGCCTCAAACTGAGCCCGCGCCCCTTAACAGACTGACCGAACCGATTGGAAAGGGTGGGGTGGGGGGGGGGGGAGCGAAGCCCGATGGCGTTCCTCCTCCCCTCCGCGAGCATCCCACCTTGCCATGTAGAGCCCAAGAGAAACTGCTGGGACACCGGCAGGGGGTGGGTGAGGAGTCATGGACAGGGTGGGGAGGGGGACACCTGTCGCCCCTCCATCCCCCCTCATGTTCCACCCACCCCGACCTACCTGTCCTTCTCTCCCAATGGGGCGGCATTGTTCTGGGGGTCAAAGCCCTAGACGACTCACACAGCGAGGAGCGAGGCTTGGCGCTGCGTTGATGGTGTGGGGGGAGAAAAAAAGTGGGGTTCAGCGTTTTGGGATTTTTTCTTTTCCGCTAAAAAAAAAGAGAAAATAAAAAGTACAGAACTGCTTCAGCTTGGCCAGATGGAAAGGACTGTTGAAGGCCCCATACACACACATGCACACACACACTTCTACACACATGCATGAACCATTCTGGTCCAAGGTAGTCTGAACTCCCTACGTTCACAGCTTTGGGTTGTACTCGTCCCCCCTGAACCTGACTGAGAGTACCAGTCCAGCCTGTTATTGTACTGAACCTAAATATCTACGGCACTATGTCATCCAGCCCGCCCGGTCTGGGACCCCCAGCCCCACTTAAATTCCAGACCCAGATAGTTTGTGACGAGGACGACAAGAAGCTACAACCCCCCCACCCCCCTCCACCATCCACCCATCCACCTCCCTCCCTCACGTCTCCTCGTCGAACTCCTGTGACCAAAGCTTATAACTTCCAGTTGGTGGCAGTGTTCCACCTCCAGTTTTTATAATGAATGGTTTTAGAGTCGTGTTACTTGATATGAAGTGGAAGCTGTTGACGAATGATCCCTTTTACATTTTTTTAAAAACTTTTCAATTTAACCAGTTTTATGGAGAAAACTCTTGTTTGTGTTTTTCAAGTTGCCTTTAATTAGAACTGTTATTGTTTTGAATTGGCCCCCTACCATAAACACACATATTTATTTAGGTATGTTTGAATTTATTTTTTGGCCAATAAAATGCAAGGGACTGGTTTACCTAATAGTACTGTTGGGGGGAGATCGGGCCTTAGCAGAGAGTTGCATAAACCATTAAATACTATTGGTTAAAACTTTGTGTTCTGTGGTCTTGGCTTTTATTAGACTGGGTTTACCATCACTGCTTTCTCTGAAACAGTGTCTTGTGCTTACTACACAACTGAGTACACCTGTATGCACGTGTCTGTATTTCAGTTTCTCATTTTTCAGACTGGATTAGTGCAAAACTGACTTTACTGTATAGAAATTGAAGGTATGGTCAGGAGAAGACTTCCATTCAGTCCGACCAAGATGGGGAATATTGTTCATTTTCTGTATTCAAATCTGTTATTCTTAGATAAATCAGTATTTGCATGAACAACTCCCCTCAAATTAGGAGCCAGGGAACTGATGCCACATTGCCTGGCGCTGCTCCATAAACAATGAATAGGAAGCCGACTTTGCGGGCTAGTACAATGCTGTTGCTGTGCCAGCAGTCAGAAAATTAGAAAATCATCCTAGGTGCTGCCTCGTTCCCATTTCCTTTCTTTTCCCCATTCATTTCCATTACAGATTACATTTCATCTTCATCACCACAAGCTTCCCTCTTTCAGGAGATGAACGACGACAGTAAAACGTTCACTAATACAAACATTTAAACGCTGACATTCATTATGTTCCATTAAGCTCACTTGTAGTGGCACGTCTTATAAGATCAGACATAGTTTCATCATTCTACTGTAAGCACACAAAGTTGCGTGCATGTGAAACTATGTATGAAGGGCAATAAATTGAACATTTTAGAATTGGACCGCATAATGTAGCAACAGACCTCAAACATTCATTTTTGCATTCTTTATCTGTGTAGATGCCAAGAAGCTCTCACTTTACACATACATGTCTATCAAGGAGTTCAGACATCCAGTTTTTGTCTTGATTTAATTTGTCCTTATGAAAAAGACCTATAGCAAACATGCAATAAATATTTAGGATACTAGATAATATCATGAGTGACCTACAAGTCCCCAAAATTATAGTGATACCATAAAAAATACCAAAAAGTATGATAAGGTCACTATAAAAACTCTATTTAGGAGCTGACCACAAGCCCTTATTGGAATATTATATGAATATTATAGGGATTTTTTGGTTGGGGTAATTGCGCGTCACCAAGTTTGGACTCTTGATGGGTCGGCCATACTGACCTCTTTGGGTTTCTGACATACTTGGCTCAGCTGTGGGTTTATGCATATGGTCTAACATCAGAGCAGATGTCAACATTGCTGCAGTGGAACTTTACACCGTGAAGAAATAAACTGATAAAAGTTACGCAAGGATAGAGTTTTTGTAGGGGAAGAAAAGCAGGAGTAAATGCTTTTCTGAGAATCTAACTTTTTAATGATGGTTGTGACGCCTTATGACGTTCACCGGCTGGAGGTCAAAGGTTACCCACCTTTACCTGACAACGACCTTTTTCGAGGGTTTGGTGCAATAGGGGCGTAAGTGACATTTTGAGTATTTATATTTTAATGGAAAGCACTTCTTCTTGAGCTTTATCAGATGGTCATAAGAACAGATTTGGAATCACAAACACAAATAAAGGGGGAAATCCAAAAGACTGCAAGTTAAAACCCTGGATTAAATTTGGTGCAAAAAAAAAATGGCATAACTGCATTTAGAATATACATTTTCTGAATCTTAATCTCTTTAAAAGTATGAATCTTTCCCATGTTATGTTGTAAATTTTTAAAAAAAATGATGCAATCATGCATCATCAAGTTTTGTGAAATCACAGTTTAAAAAAAAAAATTTTTTTAAAAAGAATGAAATAAAGGTTTTGTCCCAGGTTTCCCCATCTGAGAAGATTTCCTTCTCTATATACTGTAGGAATGAATATACCAGAGTGGAGAATAATCATCCATATATATTCTCTCACTAACCCAACTTCTAATGAATGAAATAAGTGTGAAACTCAACTAATCCTCATTTTAGTTGGGGGGGGGGGGGAATTCTCTTGGGGGCCCCTGGAGGTCCCCGGACCCCAGTTTGGGAACCATTGAAGTGGACTACAAACACTGACGCCACACAGTCAGTCAGTCAGTCAGACAGACAGACAGACAGACACTCAGACAGACAGACAGTGTGTTGACGCTGCTCCATTCATTTCGCTCTCATCTGACTCAGTGGGAGACAGACGGAGCTCTAGTGGTCAAACTCGCAGCCCAACTCTGCATTTATCCGTCCCGAAAATAAAACACTCTGTCGGCTGTTGCAGCTCCGGGCTCACAGCTTTTTGTTTTTTTGTTGTTTTGTATGTGTGTGTGTTGCAGTTGTGAGCATGCAGGACAACGACCGCCACCGAAACTGGGATTCAAGGAGAACATGGACAAATCGCCAACATTTATTTTACAAATGCACTTTATATTTATTCATCTTTAGTCTGGAACTGAAGAGGAGCGTTGCGGGTGAGGAAAAAAAAATACCAAACTCTCGCTGCATTTTCATTCATGTAAACTCGAAAACCGGCCAGAGCCTGAACCTAATTTGGATGCTTATGTTTTAATAGCGACTTTTTCAGTCAGAGTTGGCATTGGCAAATTGATGCTGAAAGGTATTTTTGACGTATCTGTTTTGGGTTTTTTTTTTGTGCTGGATTTGATGCCTCGGTATGCCACGAACCAAAAAGTCCGAATAGTGAGTGGAACCAGATGTGGAGGGAAGGGGAGGAGGGGGGAAGGGTCTGCTGCACGGCGACTTTTCCTATTGTGATTTCTATTTATGCACAAAGTTTTCTAAAGTCTGCAAAGGCAACTCATCCATAGGCTTCTTTCTTTTTTCTATTTTTAGTGCCGGATGTTTTTTTGTTAGCCTACATTGTAAAACTGGTGTGGACTGACGCTGCATTTGGCACCCTGCGGGCAGATGTGACCTTTACATCCTGTTATAGGCTGCAATTAGCTCGTGCAGTCCGGTCCACACCATCTACATTGACCACTGGATATTATGGGATGTAGCGGAGGGTAAACCCACCTAAAACTCAGCCTTGCCCACCTTTTAATTTGGGGAAGAGTGTTTAGTGTGACTAAGTATTTTGGTTGACCAAACATTTATGAGGTAAATTCAAAGTAAGTAGTGTTAAACTGAATGAAAAGAAGATATATACATGTTGTTTTTTGGAGAATATAGTTAGATTTTTGGTCATATTGGTGGATGTGATGCCTGTTGACAGTTTTCATAGTTTACTCACTTCTGTATTTATCTGACAGTGACCTTTTGCTTCACCACTGGAGTGAATAAAGGGAAGCGAGTTGCAATAGGAGTTAAATAATGAAATCACAGTTGATGTGTTTTTTTCTTTTGCGAAACTCTGTTGGCACAGAAATTGGGTCAGAAGGAATATACAGTATAGTGTGATGAAGTGGTAAATCAAATCTGGGTAAACTATCACTCTAGTCTGTGATCATCATAAGGCAAACAGCCACTAAATCAATTATATTTTCAGCAAAGCATTAATTTATGCTTTTTTTCCCCCTTAAAAAACCCAATCCTCCTATTTTCCATCAGTCTGATACTACTTAGAATGATTTCTCCTATGAATTTACCTCATGAAGTTTTCATTTCATCCCTGTCAATATCACAAATTGCCAGAGACGCAGCTAAAATAATCTGGAACTGCTTCTTGACAAGGTTTCTAGATTTTAAAAGACTAGTAAACGACTGCCAACACATTGTCATGCTGCTGAAGTTGAGGGATCCATCGGTGATTTGAATGGTCAGCTTTTGCCAAACTGGATAAGAAGCAATGGGGAAAATGGAGTTTTAACATTTGGAAAGCATCTATTCTTTGACCTGGGACACTTTAGTCTGTTTTGCATTCATTCACCTCTGTTTAACCCAATCAGAACGCCCCCTAACATGCATTGTCACAGTAATCATTCCATCATTGCAGAGAAAGATTAAGGAAAGATGGAAAAATGTACACAGGAGGATTTATATGGCTTAAGAGTACTTTCTTGTCTGGTTCATGATGACTGGCAGCACTGCAGTACCACAAAGCTTATTTGGGTGTAAAAGTTCAGGCAAACATTGTATGAGTTTACAAAGCAAGTCTCCCATTCAGCGTCAATGGACTCAGCTCCGGCTCTGCAGTGAATCTTGCTTCTCTTGTGTTCAGCTTTGGAAGGGAGCAGTTTGTAAATGTCACACAGAATAGCCTGCTCATTAGAATAACATTTGAAATGTTGAATTGAGTGGTATTCCCCTTTAACAGCTGAATTGGAAGTAACTCTCATCTCAGTAAGTTTCAAAATTTTTATAATTTACCAGTAAAATGTAGACAGCGTTGAACTATAACCACCATTATACTGTGCAGAAGTGTGGGAGTCATGGAAACTATTGACAGTGCGCAGTTGTCTTTCTCTCTCTCTCTCTCTCTCGCTCTCCCTCTCTCTCTTCCCTCTCTCTCTCCCCACTCTCACACACTCTCTGGTTTGTAAATGAGATACGCAGTTTCACAGAGGTTCGAGCTGAGTGTGTTTCTGACTGTGGCTGCAAAATGCAAATATGCACTTCTCTCAGATATCCCATCCGCTCTCTCCCTTCTCCCTTCTCCCCTGCTCCCATACGGCAGGTCTGGCTGCCTCGGAGGCCAGACCACCATAAAACACCAAAGAAACAAACACAACAGGCTGGAATTTCCTGCCTATTTGTTGGTTGCCGTTTTATAACACTGACCAGTTAAAGGCCTCGTTTTCTTTCTTTTTTTATCTCGAACATCTGTCAAAATACGAAAAAAGGTTCCCGGGAAAAGTCTTTTGCCTGTTTAGCTCGTATCTGCAGTCTAGATTTTTGAATTTAACATGAGTAGACAAAGCAGCGTGTTGCCTATCTCATCTCCAGTTCTGATCTGGAAGCAGCAGTGAGTCACGATTAGCAGTGACCCACGCCGATATTGAAGAGTTGGCTGAAATGTGAATATCTCAAGCCAAATAGCACCCAGTATTGGTTAGTCACCCACGATCCAAAGTACTGTCCTCCATCCCGTTAGTGTCCGCACCCAACGCCCACTCTCAGGGAAACCTGGTCCAGAAGCTGACCTGATTAAGGAGGTGGAGATTCTGGGAAGATCTGCCTCTCTTGGCTCGTGTTGCCGGTTGTTCTTGGCCGCAGGTTTAAGCCTCTCTCTTTCGGCAGGAAACTGGCTTCAGAGCCGAGAAGGGGTGACAGGGCAGAGGAGAGGGGGTAAGAGTGGATGAGATCACAGCGGGGGAGCTGTTGTGGCTTAGCTTTCACAGGGCTCAATGGCTTAAAGTTAATCTGGAATTCTGCACTCTCTCTGATTTCCCCGAGAGTTTTCCCAGATCAAACATCGAGTCATATCCCCTCCAGACTGGAATTAAATCTTCTGTTGGTGTTACTTCTTGGTCTGTGCAACTTCAGTTTCAGGTTGTCTGGAGGTTCAAAGGCATTTGCCAGGATATATTGTGACATTGCATCACATTAGTGCTGAACCTATATGAGCATAATTCACATGCTGGGTGAATTCACAGCATGATGTAATTGATTTTACTGGCTTGATTCTGACTTAAAAGGATTTCTGTGGCCATTTTTGAAATGGCTTTGATTCTCATCATGCAAATGACAAAATGGCATCAGACTGATTTAATAGCATTAAGCCTTGTTACCAAACTGCTGTGTATTCCTAAAACAAAGTCAGCATTGTGTAATATACTAGTAAATCAAGTGTAACATGGCTTTTATTTGTGATGAATTGAATCTGAGCTAAGAGAAGTCTAGTATATCAACTTTTTTTCATACGTTTTATTGATTTCTGTGGCATAAATCCTACTGTAATTGCGTAGCAGGGGTAATTACTTAACAACAGAGAAGTGAGGACAAGTCTTCAAGGGTTTGATATAAAACTGTATAGGCTACTTTTGGAAAATGTTGAAATAGTTGGGTGCAGATGACGAAAACCTGGGAAGTCACTGAATTGAGAAATACTAAATGTGACAGAAATCAATCGGGACACAGACTTCTTTGGATTCAACCCTCTGATCGTTTTCGTCCCTTGACACTTGACTGGATGGATACACCAGACAGTGAGTTTCCACAGAAACAGGTCTTCGCAAGCCGTTTTTAATTTCAGCCTGCTCTGGATTATGTTGCTCTAATAGGAGTGACTGGAACAACGGCCTCATGGAAAGACAGTCTTGTCACAGAAGCCATTGAGATGCTTCCTGCTACTTGGACCCTGGTGCTGTTTTTTTTTTAAACTTTTTTTTACTTCCATGATGGGATTTAAAGATTTTTCCACAAGCCTATCACTGGCAGGCAAAACGAAAACTTCTTCTGATTTGAATCTTTAGTGTGTGACAATTAGCTGACAGTAAACAAGCCTAACAACAGGGTGCTACAGAGATGGGTGGCTTCGTAGCAGAGCAGGGTGGTAATTATATCTGATTACACTGTTCAAAGCTCTGCCACCCGGCGCTCTCAAGAGTTCTGCCGAGCCGCTCAGCCATTGTGTTCTGTAACTGCATTTGCAGACTTTGGGGGAAAGCTACCGACCCACAAGCTGACGCTGGTCCTCAAGAACCCGACCACAGAGTGCGAGAAGAGGGACGTGTCGATCGTCTGCTCCAGATTACAGGGATTTTCTCGAGCTCTCGACGAGACTCCATTGTCTCAGTGTCCGTAAAAGCAGCGAGGGAGGGGTTCTGAGCGCTGTAGCTGATGCACAACGTGGGACTGTAGCTCCAGCGGGCCGCCGTCTGAGTGGACTGAAGTACCCCCCCCCATACGAGAGCCGTGTTTTTCAACCAAATACCCAGTGATCTTTCCCACCTTCCCCGCTTCCTGGCCCCTCGCAGGAGCCCGCGGAGTAGGAATGCTGAGGGTCTCACTTTCTCTCCTCTGGATCCCAGGTCTGAGAGGAGGGACCTCTGTTTATTTTGGGGATTTTCTCAATTTAGAGTCACTGCTGCACTCCCTACTTGTCTTTCTTTCTCTGTCCCTCACACACACACACACACACACACACACACACACACACACACCAGTATATTCAGTCCCAGATCGCCTGGCATCTAGCTTCCCCATCTCCAATCCCTTCAAGGAGGAAAAAAAAACTAAAGAAAAACAGGAATGAGAGAAAACCACATTTTTTTTTTTTTGGAAAAGGTTGTTGGGTTTTGTTCCTGAAATTCCAGTCACTGTGGCTGGAGTTCAGCCACTATTCTGAATGTGTTAAGTTCAACAATTTTTTTCACTCAGTCATCATTTTGCTAATGTTTTATTTATTTTGGTTAATACAGCACGGTGGAAGTGTATATGAGAATACTGCAAGGCTTTGTGGGTAACACCTTGCAGGCAGCTATGGCTCCACAGAGAATCACACCGCAGCATATTGAAGTAAGACCTACCAAATGAATCAATCTACAGTAGTGTGAAGTCTCCCTCCAGCTGCGGACTGAAACCAGCTATAGGGTCTCTAGATTTACCCAATTCACCCCTGAGGATCATTAAAGTTTCATCTAATTAATTTAATCAGGAACTGTTAAAATATTCAGCGGTATCAGGCAAGGCGCTTCCTCACCAGAGGGTCACTCTACAGTTTCTCATGATAAAGATCCTTATGTAGTTGTCGTCCCTCAAATCCTCCAGCGGCTGCTCTCTCTCGCTCTCTCCGCAGTCAAACCGGCTCAAATATAGAACACAAACTGCAGGGAAAGAGGCGGGAGGCCATTCCAGGTCAAACTTCGGGAATGGGGTGAATTCCTGAGACTCGGTGCATGGGGAAATAATTCGACTGTGATTGCTAACCTTGCATTAACGGCCACACGAACAAACATGTGCAACCACTTTTCACAGTTCATTGCACAATATCTCTGAAATTACTTACTGCCTAGACCCCCATAACATACGTGTGTATGGGCTTATAGGCGTTTCTGAAGGGAGGCCGAAGGCTGAAATGAATTACTTTTACTTGTTTTTGTTATGAATGATTTCACAGAGGATTATTACCATTGAAGTGTACTAATGCAGGGAGATCAGAGGCTCCAAATCAAACTGATAAGCCTGCTCTCACCCAGCAGTAAATCCATTAATGGTGATATTGATTGGGTCCCTGGTCTGTTCTCTCTCCACATTAGCCGCTAATATGGAATCCTGTTTTCATCAGCAGTATCGACTGATGCCATTGTTCCCCTCTCTCTGCACAGCGCCGCTGGACTCTGACGTGTTTGCTTTCTTCCATGAGGGGGCCCAGGGGTGCCTGGGGGTGCGGGATCACTCCCTCTTCCTGTCGGCCTCCTGCGAGGGAGACGGCCAGCGCTGGAAGTGGGTGACCCGGGGTCGCCTCTTCAACCTGGGCTCCTCGCTGTGCCTGGGCCTGACCACAGACAACTCCAGCTCCAGAGGGGACAAGTCTCCGCTGGGGGTGTACACCTGCGACCGCGAGCCTCCCAGAGTGCGCTGGATCTGGTACTGTGGCCAGGTGCTGGAGAGCCTCAACAACTACCTGCCCTCGCCCGCCCCGCCGGCCTCCGGTAACGCCTCCTCACTCTCCCCCGTTGTCAAGCCGCCAGCAGAGGGGCTGCAGTGGAGGCTGTACGGCGACGAGCAGGACCTGTGCTCCAGAACATACCGTGGTAAGTGTAATCAAGACGAATTTATTCCATCACTAAGCATTTTGGTGGTGGGTCTGTATCTGTGTATGACCTGGAATCTCTCCAAACTCCCATTATATACTTCCAGATAACTTTACTATTAGATTCCCTTTGAAATTCCTTCATTTTTTATTAATAACCCTGAGTTAAACAACATACATATCTCTGCTGACGGGTGAAAACATTGTATCTACCAAATGTCAACTTGTCAGGAACTATGAAAAACAGCCTTGTTTTTAGATTGATCATCATGCATTTCTGAATTTATCCATTGGGGTTTTAAAGGGTTTCATAACTAACAAGGGGTTGTAGAACTTTCTCAACCTTTAGAAGACCATGTAATCCTTCAATTTAAGTTAAACATGATACACAATCCACAGTCCACAGTCAAATGGACATTAAATGTCAACTGGTACGTGTTCAAGTCCAGGGACGTGCAGAGAGTTCTTCAGGGGCAGGTGCTCAAATGAAAAAAGGGGCGTCTACAGTGTCAAACAGTCTGTGGAAGAATCTTTGTTTTAGGAGTGCAGCAATGCGGTGTTGTTACAGCCTATCTCTTTACTTTACTCATCTGTTATATTTGCTTCCATCTCTTGTCTTTCTGTCTCACTGTCCTCTTCTTTCTCCCCCTCATCTCTCTGCATTTCTGTCTGCCTGTGCTAAATATTAAATAAAATAAATTAAAAAAAAATATATATATATCTTAGTGATGAATACTCAATTATCTTATTATATTTCTATCATAATAGTACAAGCTGAAGACTCTAAACAAAATGTAACAATCTTCATTGAATAGATTTTAAGATAAAGTCACTAAATCTGTTTTTTTCCTTGCATGATGAAGGTAAGTTAGCTGCCCTGCCACCGTCTGACTCCCCAGTCTGCCTCTCCCCTGTTGTCTTGAGTCCCATAGCTGCCTTCTGCTTTACTTTCTCTTTTACTTTCGCGCTTCTTGCTTTCGAGGGCGTCTTGCAGCCACTCTCTATATAATATGTCAAATGAAAAAATAATGTTTGCAAACGAGAGAATCTGGGCTACTGGGCTGAGAAAGTCAATATTAGCAGCAGCATCAAACTAGCTAGCAATAGTCAACGACGTCCACATGTGAGAAGGACAGAGAAAGGGGCAAAGCACTGTGCAAACAATTCATTTGTGTTTTGCAGTTGCTCAAATACTTTCGCTCGTATCGCTACAATTTATTAACTATTCGGAAAATGCCTAAAATAAAATAATAAATTTAGATCGGAAGGGGCATTTTGTTCAATTAAGGGAAGTCCATGCTCAGTGAAGAGAGTGATTAAAAAAATAAAAAGTAGAAAGAGAGAAGAAAACATGAGGAAAGAAAACCAACCATTGTAGTTCACCTGTAGTCACTCAGTGATGCAGTGATCCATTCATATTCCTTCCCTGTACTTTGTGTTGGCTCAGTGAGGCAGATGGTCTTTCTGTTATGGATGCCACAGCTGTATCTGCTCAGATGGATGCACCAAATTGTTGCTTCCAGGGCATCTTTGAGGACAGCGGGCTGCCTGCCAGGAAGCAGGAAAGGAAAACATTGCCGGTGTTTGTAAACTGAAGTAAACAGGCAAAGTGTCCTTGCCCTCAAGTATATTTGTATTTATATCTAGTTTTCACTCTCGCATAAAGTCTAACCGTGGTGGTTCGCAGCTAAGCCTCACTTCCACTGTTAGTACCATTCAGACCAATATCAAATGTCAGGTTTGTTCATTGACAAACGGCACTGCAGGGCTCAGTCATCCGTAGGAGTCTCTAGTTAACAGGCTCTGCTTGACTGCAATTAAAACCAGATCTACCATAAACTTAAGACCAGAAAATCTCCCTTTGCTTTATTCTTTATCCTTCCTCTCCTAAGTTTCCTTTACTTTTTTGTGGCCGGGGAACGGGTGCATTGACATTTTTAACTTTAAAGCGCCGATCCTCACAAGTTTCTTTGTGAAGTCAACACGCTGCTGGAGAGGAATGCCTCTGACATTAGTCAGCCATGGAGCCGCTCCACTTCAGCCAGCCAGCCAGCCAGTGGTGGAGCAGAGAGGGAAGACAGGGAGGGAGCTTTAGAAAACTTTCCTCCCTCCTTTAACATGTCTGCCCTACTTTCCATAGGGCTGGAGTGTTTTGGTAACATTACAGATCCAGTCTCGCTCTCTCCCTCTCTCTCTCTCTCTCTCTCTCTCTCTCTCTCTCTCTCTCTCTCTCTCTCTCTCTCGCTGTCTCTGTCTCTGTCTCTCTCTCTCCCTCTCTCTCTCTCTCTCTCTTTCCTTCTCTCTTTTGCCCTTTTCTTCACACCCTACTGTACTGGTGGAATGCAGAGAATATAGTGGCAACCTCTGGGCATTTTGTCAAACTGCAGCAATCAGATTAACTTGGTTAGATAACTTACGTTTTACTTACTTTTACTTGTGATCTCTCAAAGATCTTGCTTTGGAATAGAAACCTAATCATTTTGGTCTTTTTTTTTGTAAATTTATAGCTGTTACTTGTGTCATTTCATAATGAGGGAGTTGTTTTTAAGAGATTTCATAAGAGCTATTTTTTTCCGATGACTTGATTATTTTCATTTGTTGTTTACTTCTCCTGGTCTTTTGTGAAAATACCTTCTGCTGACCAGAAAAGTCCACTGTTTGACCGGTTTACTATTATAACTGTAACATCATCCTCTGTTTTCACGATGTGTTTGATTATACAAGTCACTGAGAAAACAGATACGGTATTTCAGTTCAGGAAAGTTCACAGCGTTAACTTCAGACGGCTCTAGCGAGGCCCGCATTCACTGCTGCATGCTGGGACTTAAAGCCTCTCTCCTCTCCGCCGTTTGCCCCCCCCAGAGATCTACACCATCCAGGGGAACTCTCACGGCCGGCCCTGCTACCTGCCCTTCCTGTACGACGGCCAGTGGTTCCACAGCTGCACCAGCATCGGGCGCGAGGACGGTCACCTGTGGTGCGCCACCACCTACGACTACGGCAAGGACGAGCGTTGGGGCTTCTGTCCCGTCAAGAGTGAGTCACCGCTTCGCATGTTCGTGACTCCGTGTCCTTACGCCCACTCAGCACCACCTCCCGGCTCATACTGTCGAGACTAGGGAAGCAGCCAGAGACTCAGAGCCACACATTTCCTTTCACTCAACCGTCCACTTTGCTCTTATTTCCTCCAGTATCTTTTTTCCCCCTGATCTAACTGACTTTTTATCTTCTCAGGCAATGGCTGTGAGACGTTCTGGGATACTGACCCGCTGACAGACAGCTGTTACCAGTTCAACTTCCAGGCTACGCTGTCGTGGAGCGAGGCTCGCATCAGCTGCCAGCAGCAGGGGGCAGACCTGCTAAGCATCACCAAGCTGCATGAGCAGACCTACATCAATGGTGAGGTCCATGCGCGAACATGCACACCTACGTGCAGAGGCATAATACTGAGGCAAAAGGGAGGAATGTTGCGCTGATGTGTTTGGAATATAAATAAATGTCCACTTTGCTGCTCTCTGTCACCAACTGTAACACAATAGTGATTTGACATACAGACACCTATAAACACCTGGTGTCACGTGGCATCTTCTGGCGCAGAGAAAGTAATCCGTTTTACATTTCCAGCAGCAGCAACAGCGGCTCATTTGGAATAAACAGAAGAGGAACTGGGTAGTTAGCATGAGCAGCGACAGCCACCATGGCTGAACAGACAAAGAAAAGAGCGCCACCTACAGAAACTCAAACTGTACCAAGAAAATCGAAGGAAAAAGACGTCACAGTACTGGACACACTGTTTGATTGACAGGTGATCTCTGGGAAGTGCAGTGCAGAAACACCACAGCAATGAGCGCTGAGCACCAAAGACGTTGCCAAAAACAACAACAGGAACTCGCAGATTCACACTTAAAAATCGACGTCTCATGTCATTTTTCATGAGGCTACATAGAACTGATCCAATTCCTGAATCAGTAGAATATATTCTATAATGACCTATTTCCCTGGTAAGACTATATCTGTAGGGTGAATACTGGTGTAGTTGTTAATACTCCTTGCCTCTTCTGGATCACATACTGTCGAAGGAAAACAAGTGAGCAGCTAACTTCATAACCACTTTTCACTCACTTCCCTTCACCATACAGCCATAAACTTGGTATTCCTGGATAAAATCTTCAATTTCTTCCGTTGAAATCTTACATCAATAATCACATAATTTTATATGTCTTGTGAACGGTGAACTTGAAGGGATTTTTTTTTGCCTTTATTTGAGTGAGTGATATTTTATAGTGTCTGAGGCAGGTGTTTTCCTGCTGTTTCAGGCTTACTGACTGGCTACAGCGCTGCTCTGTGGATCGGCCTCAATGACCTGGACATCAACGGAGGCTGGCAGTGGGCAGACTCCTCGCCGCTCAAGTATCTCAACTGGGAGCCAGGTGAGACCGTAAAAACACCACAACCTCCCCTGTCTTCTGTAAGCATTATAGCCTGCATTTGCGATCCTTTTTAAACCTTTATTTACCCAAGGAAGGCTGACTGAGCACACTTGCTTATTTTTAGCAACACCCTGCTTCACACTCACACACACACACACACACACACACACTTGGCAGCTGCCCAGTGCAGCCGCAGTGTTTTACTGTAGGCCGCTGGAGAATTTAGGGGGTTAAGTGCCGTGGTCAAGGGCACTTCGGCGTTAGTACTGTCTCGAAGAGCTTCTTTCCTAACTCCTGTCTCCGATTCCAGACCAGCCAAGCCATGCAGAGGAGGAGAGCTGTGCCGTGATCAGGACTGAGTCATCGGGTCGTTGGCAAAACCGGGACTGTACTGTAGCTCTGCCATACGTCTGTAAGAAGAGGCCCAACGCCACGCTGGACCCCTTCACCACTGGTCAGTGTGTAGTCACACTAGATTAAAAATTAAACAAAAATGCACCAACAACAACCGTGCAACAGAGCCAGATTTCATTCATTTCGACTTCTTTGTGTTGGTTTTGGCAGAATGAATCCCTGCTCCAATTTGAGGTGTTTTTTTTTTTTTTTTTTTTCATCTCTGTTCCCCCACAGACTCGTGGGCAAATGATGAGAAGTATGAGTGTGACGTGGGTTGGCAGGCTTTCCAGGCCGGTTGCTACAAGCTGGCTTCAGAGAAGACTGACTGGGACACAGCTCAGAAAACCTGCCAGAAGATGGAGGCCAGCCTGGTCAGCATCCACACCCTGCCTGAGCTGGAGTTCATCACTCGCAACCTGAAGAAAGGTGACTTGGTCGTGCTTTTTTTATATATAACCATTCACTCTGAACAAGAGCCAGAAACGAAATGAAAAATCCTCTCAAATCTGCTTCGTCTTCTTCACCTTTCTCTTGTATGTCAGTTCACTGGTTCTGTGATTTCCTGCTTGCGGCTTCTACCTTGGTTGGACTCCTGCAACTTTATTGTTTTTATAGCTCTATGTCTGCTGTAAAGGGTTTCCCACTGGTCATGAAATTTCTGGAACATCTTGGGAATTCTGGGAAGTGTATTCCAGACAGGCAAAGTCAGGGAATTTGATAAATCCTCTGGGAAAGTCAGGAAAAATACAATTGTTTCTGGCATATTCCTGTAAATTTACAGGAATATGCCAGAAACAACTTGGATTTCACAACTTGTTTTGCACATTCACTGCATTAAATGGTGGTTTTCAGCTGTTTATCTATATTATGTGCTCACTTCTCCACAGCAGTCCCAAGTGTAGTGGAAACTAGACTGCTCATCCCTTTAGAACTTTTCTCAGCTGAAAAACAACATATAAACCAGGAAGGAATACATTTTTTAGGTCATGGATGCGCTCCAACTTAGTTGTGGAACCTCATGGAAAAGTCATGGAATTTTACATCAGGGCCACAGTGGGAACGCTAATCCCATTTTTAACTCTATTTCTGTCTTCCCCCAATTGTCTCCCTAACTCTCCTGTCCCATCTGTGTCTCCCGTCAGACGTTGAGGAGCTGTGGATCGGGCTCCACGACACTGATATGCAAATGGACTTCCAGTGGACCGACCACACGCCCGTCATCTTCACCTACTGGCACCCGTTTGAACCCAATAACTTCCGCAACACCCAGGAAGATTGCGTCACCATCTGGGGACCCGTGAGTGACCCCTGATCCCCCCTCTCTGACCTCCCCCCGCCCCCGGAGTCTGGCGGTCTTAATCTCCTCACAGCCACGGACTCTCACTGTCAGCGAGCCTCCTCCGTTTGTTTATATTCAACAGCTGTGTTCTCTCCCTCTGTTTGTGTCTTGCTCACATGTGCAGGATGGCCGCTGGAACGACAGCCCCTGTAACCTGACTCTGCCGTCCATCTGTAAGAAACCAGGGACAAAGAGTGACGGGAAGCCGCAGCACAAAGAGTGCAAACAAGTATTACTCGTTTTTTTCCGCTCGTTGCATTTGCTCCTACCTTTTGTCATTTTTTTCTGATTTGTCTTTCTCTGTAGAATTCTCCTCTCTCTCTCTCTCTCTCCCCTCTGCCCTCTCTCATATATTTTCGATGTTTTATTAGAGGTTCAAGCCCCAAAGAGCTGAAAAAGCATGCAGAAGTCAACCAAATGTAACCAAACAGCAAAACTTGGAGCGTTGAGCCAATCACAGTGAAGGGAAAATCCATCCCCGGATACTCCCTCACTGTTATATATCATCAGTCTGTGATGTTCAGTGCATTCCAGGAGTTGTTCTGTGATGAAGTGTTGTAATTTACTTTTTTGCCGCACCCACTTTCCCTCAACCTGTCTCGTCTTCTTCTTCAGTTAGTGATTTCCTACATTTCCCAGAATGCCTTTTGACAACTCCCAGAGAACGGACGTGAACTAGTTGCACTCAGCTGTTGACTGTACATGTAGGTGGAAGAGCAATAGCAATAGCAATAGCATGGTTACAGCAAAAGCATGGCAACGCGTCCCTTGCTGCGTTGCATTCTGGTCTATTGAGGCTACTGTTGGTGGAGAAATTGTTATCTCTTCGTCTTCTATGATGGATATTTGAAAACCAAAACCCGATTTTTACCATCAATGTTTTAGATTAGAGAATAGAGATTTAGATCAAACTCCATTGTAGCTGCGCTGGAAATATCGTGACCTGATGTCGCCTTGTCTATTTGTGGCCAGTTATCTGTGGGAATAAGAAAAATACACCACCAAACAACAAAATGGGACCAGTGAAGTGTTTTATGGTGGATTTCTCCTTTAATGCTAATATAAAGAAGTCCATACATATAATAAAGTACTGTTAGATATCCTTATATCTATTCAAAATTGCTATAACTGTCAATTGTTTTACTTTTAACACCCCGCAGTTCTCGACCCTTGGCGGCATTACATCTTCAACGTTGGCCATATTGGCTTGAACCCCAGAATCACGGCTGGCAGCCCCAGTGTCTTTGTGTTTCCTCTATATATCTCTGTCTCTTACTCCATAAAGACTCTATTCAGATCTCCTGCAGTGTCCCAGTGCTGCACTTCCAGCTGCTGACAGTCAGCAGTGGCGCTGGGGGCAAAACTATTATTCTAAATATTTCAGCCGTTCCCTCACCCCTGACCCCTTTTCCCAGCGCTCCCCTCTGTCTCTCACCCATCCAGCGCTCCGCTGGTCCGCCCCCAGTCTGTAACTGTAGCATCAATCACTCCCTCGAGGCTAGGAAGGTCACCAGACACCCCAGCTTCAGACAACACTGACCCTTGACACACACGCACACACGCACACACACACTCACACACACACACTCTTCGCCTTCCCCTGACACACTTTTACAAACCAAGAAAACACTAAGTACATTATGTCTATTTAAATGCATTCAAATGTGGACATATTGTATGTATTTTTTGCTTAACAAGTATAAACACACATACAGTACATGCATGTACTTGGACACTGCCATACTTTTTACCCACATGGTGAATTAAATCACATCTGGAAGATCCATCTATCTCTGTGATTTCACAGTCCATAATTTTCTCCATATTAGACTTTAAGCCTCTCATACCTGAGTTTTTACTGCTCTTGCCTGACCATCAGTGAAAAGTGCTAACCTCAGTATCTGATCTTGATACAGTGGCCGTTGTCAAAGGCTGAATGTTTATGCTCTTTAAGTTTTTCTGTAATGTGTCACATAAGGGATAATAATGGTGAGGAAAAAATCTTTTGCTACCATGTAATCAATGAGCACAAGTCTTTTGTCTAGCACTGAATGTTAAACTCTTTAAAAAAAAATCTTCCATTTGAGATCATTTTGCATCAGTCTCCAATGCAATTCCATTTATTATCAAGGATAGTCAAGAATATCAATAATAATAATAAATTATCAAGAATTTCCTTGAATCAAGTGTCGTTTTCTTGGTAGTGATCCGTATTTTTCTGCCTTTCATCAAGATATTGGACTGTTTCTGGAATATTCCTGGAATAAATGAAACTGCATTGGAAACAAGTGGAATTATCTCAGCTCATTGGCAGAATTTTTCACTTGTTTAAACAAAAACAAGACTTTAAGACTGAATGTGAGACTAATGACTTGTTAAGATGGACTTGTTTTTTTGCAGTGCATCTTCCTTCTGTGTGTGTTTTTGCATGTGTGTGTCAGAGCTTTTAGAAATGTTCATGTGTTTGCTTGATTTATGATGCAAGTGATCCAGAGTTGAGGGACGTGGTCTCAGCTGTTCTATTTAACAAAGAGCTCTGTATGTATGGGCCGTTTGTTTAGTGTAATGTATCTTTGCATCTCTCCCTGGGGAGCGAGGCATCATGGGTGGTCACATGACAGGGGTCAGTTGGCACGGCGCACGCTTTGGGCCGGCGTGGCGGTGCGGTTTCTCCTGAGCAGATGAGCACACTTCACACAACATGTGAAACAACAATGAGAAAGAGGCCGCTGCCCTATTCAGGATCATTTCACCACATTATATCCAAACTAGTTACCCTATGCAGTGTTGGGTTCACTCAAAAAAGCGATGTAGTCTCATTATTCATTACATATTTCAAAATAATGCTATTACTATGCTATTACTTTACTTATTACGCCCTGGGAGCAGTAATTTGTCACACTAGTTGTTATATTCGTATCCATTACACCTCCAAAATTAGTGATTACATCCTCTCTTACCATCAAAAATCACAATAACTCAATTTCCTTCTGTGTTACTGATCAGGGAAACCAAACAGCGTTGATGTCCCATGTTTTTGTCCTTATCCTTTTGCTCGATAAAATCAAAGTAGCGGGGATACTTCTACCTGAATCAAGTAAAATTCACTGCCCGATAACAATTAATTCTGACAGAAACAAATCTGGGAATGGTGGTGGGATCTAATTTTTCGGATAATTCAACTTCAATCTGATATTTAGATCGGTAACTTTTTGATCGGTAACTTTTATTATCGCTGAAATTGAATCGCTCATTACTGGGAAAAGTACTACTATTACTGTTATTATTTCCCTGCCCCGATATGATGTTTTCACTGTGAGACAGAGGGAGGGAGGAGGGGAACGAGGAGACAGTGGCTGCTAAGAAGATATGAGTTTCAGCAGAGCAGCCTTCCCCAGCAGCTGGAAGTCTTTGAGGTTTCTGTCTGGCTGCCAAACGTGGTTGTGCAAAAAGCCTGAGGTTGAGCCGATTCACACAAAGCCGTGCACTAACTGTCTCTCACTTTCATATTCGCGCAAGATCTCACCCCTCCTGACCTTTTCACGTTGGCGGCGCTCCTCGCCTGTACACGTCCGCAACGACATGAGCTGGCAGCGGGGATTGAGGCCAGGGAAAAGTTATTTCTGTGTGCCTAGACTTGTTCTCCTCACTCTGCATTGTGTTACCGTCGGCTGGTATAAGTGGGCCGGTTTCTGTTTTGACTGCATAAATTGCACGTATCTTATTTTTTTTTCTGAAAGACACCATTCATTTGGCTTTTTTCAAACCTCATTTAATCCGGCCCAGAGCACATTTTTATAGCAGTAGTATGGGGGGATCAGTTACAGGGAGAGGGATGAGGCTTACATGCGCGCACATACACACACACACACACACACACACACGCATACACATAGACACACAAAACCTAGTGAGTCAAATGTTATTTTCCATATCCTGATCATCCTTTTCATGCCTTAACTTTCTGTAAAAAATCACATTTCAAAACCCTCTCAAAAGAAGGGATTTATTTTACACTCTCGTCCCCTCTCCTCCTCTCCTCTTCTCTATCCTCTCTCCTCCTCTCCTTTCCTCTCCTCTCCTCTCCTCTCCTCTCCTCCTCTCCTCTCCTCTCCTCTCCTCAGGGCTGGAAGTGGCACAGTCCATCTTGTTACTGGGTGGGAGAGGATCTGCTCACCTTTGAGGAGGCCAAGAAGGCCTGTGAGGACAGTGGAGCTGGGCTTGTCACCATCACCAACAGGTGCGTACAGCAGCGCTCACATGAACACACACAGTGATTAAAACATTGTTTCGTTAGCGCTGCTTCCCTGAAAGACCCTTTCGTTCGTTATTTAAAGGTTTGAGCAGGCTTTCGCCAGCAGCCTGGTGTTTGGTCGTTCTGGAGACTCCTTCTGGATCGGCCTCCATGACCAGGGAAGCCCCGGCTCGTTCCACTGGCTCAGCAAGGACGAAGTGTCCTACACCAACTGGAATCGAGACCAGCCAGGTCGGTATTACCTTCCCCTCTCTGAACGTACAGCATGAGCTACAAATCTGACAATGAATATCTTACAATGCACATCTGCACATCTGTATATATGACCCACTTTCCATCTGGCATTAACATGCGTCCTGGCTGAACGTATTGGAATCGGACAGAGTAGAAACGCATAAAATCCAGATGTAAATGCCTCCAAGACAGATTGAAGATCTGATCATCCAAACCACCTGCTGAGGTGGACAGAGAAGCATTTGGCCACATTAACAAAAAAAAAGGGTAAATGCAATGTGTCTCCAAATGACATATAGGAGCAAGGTAACTTGAAATAAACTTTAGGACACAGTCAAAAATGGATTGTCAAGACAAGGTGTTTAGTGTCAGTTTAAAGGACGTAAATTTGTGATGTGCATGAGAAGTCGGATTTCAGTATGCATACTGGTAATGCATTTTAATGCCAGGTGTAAACGGGGCCTTTATTAGCTTCATCTGTAGTTTTTTGTGATAAAGTTCTGTACATACGTACTCTATGTTCTTCCATCTGTCTACCTGATAATGTGAACAATTAATGCACACTTGCACATCCACTCCTAATCTCTGTCAGCAAAGATGCTTTATCTTTATTTACCTGTATAGTATTCTCGCCATATCCTCTTGTTAGTTATTATGTTACCTTCACTACTCTGTATGTGGTTCTATTTATATCTATATCTTTCTTTCTGCTGCTGCAACAACTTCATTTCCCTGAGGGGATCATTAAAGTTTCATGTAATCTATAACTAGAGATCTTCAATTGCCCAAAACACGAGGCCCGTTCTGAATGAGAGCCATGTCTGCAAACCCTCGATTTGATCCAACTATGATTCAACGGGAGGAAAGTTCTAAACTCCCAGTCTGGATCAGTCCCAGGTGTTTTCAGATTTGCAGCCAAAATACCCAATCAAAACTGCATCCTGATATCTAGATTTGGCCCTAAAACAGCCTTGATTAGCTGAGAATATGCTTATCTAAGACAACCATCCGCAGTGGTTAAAATCAGCCAGCGAGGTATGTGCTGATGTTGATTTCTTGTATCAAAAATGGACCAATTTATTGAGGAAATTGTAAACCATTGGATTTTCTCTTCTAACAAATAGATTTTGCAGCAGCGCAGGGATGAGGCAGCAAAGGGGGAGAATGCTCCTTGTAAATTCAGGGCTATCATGGATTTTCTGGATACAAGATATCCATAATGTTCAAACCAGACCTGGAAATGTAGCGGAGGACTAGTCTGGACTTGGGCGAGTCCTCTGGCTGCACTGATAGACCTGAAGATCCCTATGAACTGTCTGCTCTCTGCACAAAGTGTAGCTGTAGTCTGTAGTTGTTGTTGCAGTAGGCTTGCTCAGTGATAGGTAGAAAACAAATACTCAGAAAAGAAATTATATGTGCAGCATTTTAACAATAAATAAAGACATATATAAATAAATACATCAATAAATCATCACCACATTCATTTTGAGACATTAGTATCATTGCTGTACACTCATCATGTCCATCATCAAGAAGACTGGCAGCCTCTACCAGTCTCTACATTGTGTTTTATATTGTGTAAAATGCAGTGTAAAATGGGATTTTGCAGGAAATCTGCAGTATTGCTTTATGGCACAAAGGGAAATTGCTTTACGACACAACACAGGAATTGTTTTTACTTTGCAAATAATACACAATTTTATTCCAGTCCCACTAGTCTAACTGCGTGGTTTTCAGCTACACAGCTTACCTTGTCTTAATGCATATTGGCTGTTATCAAGTGCAGATATCGTCTCTTATCCTTCTTCTTGCTCGTCAAAACAAACAGAGCGACGCCAGAGAGGAAGGAGGATAAGCAGCAACAGGGATTACAGGAATCTTGAGAAACAAAAATGCTACAAATAGCACATTTTATAATCTATTGATTGTCATAATAGCGAATGGCTTATCAAATTGGCTGTGGGGGTTTTTCTACAGATTCCGTCTACGCGTCACTCCTCCATTTCCGCCGGTTTCATCAGTGCCGCCTCCCTCCTCTCACCTGCATTTCACCCTGTATCTATTTCAGTCAACATCCATGGCGGCTGCGTTTCCATGGCGACGGGCCACGCAACAGGTCTGTGGGAGGTGAGGGAGTGTGCGTCATCGCGGGCCAAATTCATCTGCCGTCAGAACCAGGACGCGTCTCTGAGCCCCGAGCCCCCCGCGCCCCAGCCCACCCCCAGCCTCACCGGCTCCTGTCCCAGCGGCTGGAAGAGCAACAGCAACCTGCGCTACTGTTACAAGGTGCTGCACCACGTTACAGCCAGTCTCAGTCCTAGTCCAGTGCTGAAAGTGTCAGATTGTAGTCGTCATATCAATTCAATTTAGTCAGTTACTCAAGGACTAAAACGGCATAGGATTCTACTCATCAAAAATAATAACCAGTGTTGTGGAGTACTTTCACTACATGTAATTAGACTACTAGTTTATCTACATTTTGCAGTAGTTTGGTTGTAGTTCAGTTCATATTTAGAGTGTTTTTGTCATTTTGAGATGTAGTGAACTACTGCAACTACCAACTATTTTTGGCTATAAAGGAAAAGAAAGGAATTGTATTTTTTCATCCTTTAAATTTTTTATCATCTTACTTTTTGTCTGGCAGACAGATGTCTGAGTGAAAATGTATTAGTGATGACCATGACATCCAAAAGAAAGTCCACATTCCTTGCACTTCTCCCTGTGATGAACCCAGACAGGAGTATTTGGGTCGTGTTTACGTCCAGACTTTAGTTTCTGTCAGGCAGCTGTCAGAGAAACACATTAGAAACACAGTGAACGTTCCTTGCACTTTATTTCAAATAGGACACAGTTTTTGTTTACATCCTAATCAGTGGCATCTTTGCACTCGCATGATTTTGTATTATATGACCTTGCAGATGTAGATATGATCATTTTTTACAAGCAGCAACAAAAGTACATTTCAAAAGCATATTTATCTTTGCTGGAGTTGAACTTCTTCTAGTGGGAAGGAAATGATGAAAACTGTCCTTTGAAAATATCTTGCCCACAGATCGTAATATTAGAGTCGATGAATATACGGCTGCTGTAGGAACATTCGCACCGCTGCATTAGTGTTGATAGAATTCATAATATAAACTGCGTTCACTCTATTTTCAACATTGCCATGATAATCGCAGCGTTTTTTTCGTTTCATCTTATTTTCATCATTAACGGAATGAAATGTAAATATTTATAACGGTGTCTCCCGCTGCACTAGCTGTACTGGTATTGGCTATAATTGTGTCACGGTACAGAATTTCTATTCGTCATACTGATTTGTAATAAATTTATAAAACGTTTGTCAGCATTCGTCATTAATTTTGTGATGAAATTAACACTGATTTCAGCTCAGCGGTAGTGATTCATGGTGTACGTGGCCTCAGCGTTGGTACTGCTGTTTTACATATTGTTTCTATGTAACTCTCAAGTCAACCGTTTATGAAACCCTGAAACAATTCTAGCATAATATTCCACAACTTGCATGCATTTTCATTTCTAAGGCCTACATCAAAACCAAAAGAGATCAGGTATTTTCCAATAAACTTTAGAATACCTCAGTGGAGGAAACATGATTAGCTAAATCTGAATCTGCGTTTTTAGGCACATCCCAAAACTCATTTTTATAAACTTGCATTTACCCTAATAACATGGTACTGCTCTTATTATGCTATCCAAGCACTGCTGATTTGTTTGATGAAGTCTAACATGGTTTCAGAATACTGCTGAGTGGGCCTTGATGCACCAGCAGTTTCAGTTGTCCTTTTAACTCCAGTTTGATGATGTACTTAGCGTTCGCCGAACAGATGAGTGGACTTTCAAGTCTATAGTGCTATTATTTTTATGCAAATTTGTATTGTTAGGATTACATTACTGTTAGGCTGTCTCGTGCTTTTTCTCCTCTGCTGAGCAAGCCTGGAACCAGCAGTACATAATTTCCCCTTATTATAGCTGATGGCTTCGTTAATATGATTTTTGCACTTTCCATGCTGATATTATTATTATTAGAAGGAGTAGTAGCATTAGTAATAGTATTAGTATTAGTAGTAGTAGTAGTAATAAGAGTGGTAGTAATAGTACTACTACTAGTCGTGGTAATAGTAGTTGTTCTTGTTCTATATATTATTTGTGTTACATTGTTACTGGACTGTTGTTACATCTGTATTACCTGTGTGCAGGTGTATCACTCGCCCCAGCTGGAGCAGAAGCTGAGCTGGCTGCAGGCTCACCTGTTCTGCCAAAAACATGGAGCCAACCTGCTGAGCATCGGCGGCCCGGAGGAGGAGTACTTCATCCTGCAGGTCCTCCACGAGGCCTTTGGGTGGGTGTGCACCTTTGACCCGTGGATCTATGATGATGATGAACTTTATTCTACTGTTGCACTCATTCAGAGTAGAGTATCCACGGGTCTGCGGGTTAAATTACTCTAAATTTAAGGCCTTAAAATGTGTTATTTTTTCCATGTAATGCAGGTTTGGGTTGAAGTTTCATTTTAATGCAACTATAGAATTAGATAGTGGTTCTTTACATTTGGTGATATGTAGTCAAGGCAGAGTTGGAACGTGAGGCAAACAAAATAATTATAATAATTGAGTGCAATGATGAAGATGTGAATGGGACCAGCAATAGTGTCAGTTTTCATATGGTTTGTTATATTACTTTCACCTCCAGTTGATCTCATTCAGTTTAACCCACATGCATGTCCACTCCTAGGTTAATGCAGGACAGGGTTAATACAATACACCAAACATGTTGGACATCAGGTCCCTAACCATTCCATTCCCTGGAGTTGTTTTTTTAATATTGCTCATTTCAGAAGAATGTGCACTTGGAAATAGTGTTAATTTGGTCTTAAATCCAATTCCAGGTCGCATTAAAATGTCTTAAAAAATCTTAAATTTGGCTTTCTGAAACCGTTCATTCTAAGTCACTCAGCTATAAGCCTAAAATGTAAATGTGATGATGATGAGATGATGATGATGATGATGATGATGTGGCCCGCAGGGAGTCGGAGGACCATGAGCAGCACTGGTTTTGGATTGGTCTGAACCGCAGGAACCCCATGGACAATGGCAGCTGGAAGTGGAGCGATGGACTGGCTGTGAGTCACGATAATAATGTCTGGTCGTAGAGTTACAACCTACCTGTAAACAAACTCAAACGTTACAGACACTAATTCAAAAAATGCTTGTACTTACGAAATGATCTATCACTTAAACACAGCAGTGTTTTTGCTGAGTCTAACACAACGTTATTTTACTCTCGCTCTCTCTGTGTCTCAGTACACGTACCAGAACTTTGGCCGCTACTACTACAACATCCGGCAGTGTGCTGCAGCAGATCTGGGCACTATGACCTGGCTGGCCATGCACTGTGACTCTGAGCTAGACTGGATCTGCAAGATCCCCAGAGGTGAGACAGCACTGTGTAACAGCACCTACATGCACATTCAGAGAGAGGATAATACTGTATATGACACACCTTCACAAACGGGGCAACCTCTCGCTGCACTAGCTGTACTGGTATTGGCTATAATTTTGAATAATGAATATATGCTGTGGGGTGTTTTGAACCTCTTGCATTATGTATATCATGAAACCTTTCCCTTTCCCTGGTGTTTGTGTTTTCAGGTAGCGCTGACGTGGAACCAGAGGCCACCGAAGGTCAGTCTGCCAACCAAACCTTTCTTATTGTGAACATAACCACTACTGTTCAACACAACCACTCCGCGTGCTTTCATTCTCTCCTGAGGATTCATTTCAAAACCCTCCCACTATTCCTCATCACTCTCCTTCTCTCCTCTCTCTCCTCTCACCTGTCAGGCGCCGCTTCTCCAGAGTGGGTGGGCTTCCAGGAGGCTGAGTATAAGTTCTTCGACCACCGCACCACTTGGGACCAGGCCCAGAGGATCTGCTCCTGGTTCGATGCCTCGCTGGCCTCGGTCCACTCTGCTGAGGAGGAGGCCTTCCTGGCCAACACTTTACGCAAGGCACTGCACCCCTTCAGAACTAGTTCAGCCTCGTTTGTAGTGAGAGTATCTTTCAGAGCAACGCATGCTGTTATAAATCCTCAGTTCTGATTGTCTGAGTCGCGTTCAAAGCTGCCTCATAACAGATAATTTAAATATTAATGCACTCACTGAAAATCACCACTCATTATGGTACTTTTGTGTTGCATAGCAACAATGTTGTGCAGCTACTGTTCAAGGACTATATTACTGGGCAGAAAAATAACATTTACTTGTTATTGATTAAAAAAAAAAAAAGATTTCCTATTACAGTGGTAATTTTATAAAAGCTTGCATTGCAGCTAACCATCCTACCATCTTTCATAATCTGTAAAACACCCCATTTCCCGCACATGCTACTCTAATGTGTAACTCTACACCCATCCAATCCTCAACTGCAGTATTCCTTTTCTGTTGACAAGCCTTCTGAGTTTAAAAGTCTTCCCTAACATTATAAGCTGAGATGCAAAGAAGTTTCTCCAAACAGCTGCCTGTATCTGTGGCTGTGGCCTAGACGAGCCTGTTCATAGTTTCTCTCTCTCACCTGCAGATGAACAAGGTGGAGGGCGATAACTGGTGGGTAGGGCTTCACACCTACGAAAAAGACGGGCGCTTCCGCTGGTCAGACCACTCGGTGCTCAACTACGTGTCCTGGGCGCTGGGCAGGCCGCACCCGCTCAGCCGGGACCGCAAATGTGTCCACATGTCTGCCAGCAAAGGTAAGAAGAGACTGTCGGCCTTGGTGGCTGAAAACTCGGAAGACAAAATCACGTTATACACACACACACACACACACACACACACACACACACACACACGTCTGTATGTTTCACTCCTAAACAGCGGAGTGGGCGGATCAGAAGTGCCACTCGGACCTGCCTCACATCTGCAAGAGAGTGAACGTCACCGGCACCATTCCCCCAACGCCGTCCTCCCCCCTCCCCCCATCAGGATGTCCCGACGGCTGGTCCTCCTACCAACATAAGGTAGATGTCTGTAGGCTACAAAACACCAGCATCTTGTCTCACCATAGCACAGCACTCCCTCTCATCCCCATTCAGCTCCTCCTCTACTTCAGTGTCTCCATATTTATGCTGCTTATGTTTATTACATATTTAACAAGTATATTCTATGTGAAAAGTACATGATAGTTTGAGCAAGTCATGCACCTACTCCTGTCCTAACCTGACCTACTAAACTGAGCAGTCTTTAATTCATCTATACACGTGTGAAGGTGACATTTCTACCTTCTGCCTCTGTAGTGTTTCAGAGTGTTTGGCCAGGAGGAGTCAAACCGCGCCACGTGGTCCGCAGCCAAGCTCATATGTGAGACGAAGGGAGGCGTCCTGGCAATGGTGCCCAATCATCTGGAGCAAGGTAATTACAGTAGAATAATACAGTAGAATACAGCCTCCATGAAGTCAGAGCTGTGGAGGTAGTGGAGGGTGAACTTAAATGTAAAAAAAAGTTAAGCCAATTCTTTATTTGCGGAATAGAGTTTATCCACCTTTTTAGGCTGATATGAATCTTATATGAAGAAAATGTGTATTATTCATCATAGTGAGTAGTGTCAAACTGATGTAAGTTATATGAGAATTGGGTCTTTTGAGGGGAAATAAAGCATAAATAAATGCTTATGGGTTTTAGTTTATAATGGTGGATGTTTGCCTTATGATGATCACAAACTAGAGGCTATAGATTCATCTTTATATTTACAATACGATATGATGCAATACGATACGATACGATACGATACGATATACTTTATTGTCCCTGTGGGGAAATTAGCCTTGAACTCACAGTGCTGCTGGTTCTCTACACAACAACAGAATACAAATCAACAACACAACATATTGCACACTCCCAAACAGAAGGCATAGCACTAAATAACTAAAATAATAAAACATGACATCCATCCATACATCCATGCTTCAAAACATAGAAATGCATACATTCACACATGTTAATATTTACCACTATAATGTTATATAATATTTACCACTACATCACTGGCCCTAAGTGTCTCTCTGCACCTATACACCAACACAGATACACACACACACAGCCAAACAGTAATAACATGATTGATGTTGCTCCCCGCAGCCTTCGTCACCACCCTGCTGTACAACGTCAGCGTTGACCTTTGGGTGGGTCTGACCTCAGACTCTAAAGGTCATTTCCAGTGGGCCCAGCGCGGCCTGCTCAGCTACACCAACTGGGCTCCTGGAGAGCCGCTGGACAACAGCGGGCCGCTCCACAACAAGAACCCGGTACTCACAGCTCCTTCCTGTCTCTGCCACTGCTCAGTGCTCAGGACATGTTTCCAGGGTGCGATTTGTAAAGAAAACAGATGGGGGGGGATATTTTTGGAATGCATTTTTACCGTGTCATATCTTACACAAGTAGGTATGAAAAAGAACGAGCACAGATCCTGTACAGGCCAACGGTGCGTGTGTTCAATTCAATGCATTGAAGCACAGCGACACAGTTATCGGTTAAATTACCTAATATCACAAATGTCACTTAAATACCACAAGGTGATAACGTAACCTACCGTTAAAGTTTGTATGGTGGAAGAAGAGCTATTATCAAGTTACTGTTCACAAATCCTGTTACTAAAGCAATTTGTTTATTAACAGAGTTTGGAGCAAATTGTGGAATTGTTTCACTTTCATTTTCACAATGGGACGGGGGGGGGGGGGGGGGCATGTCCCCACCTGTGATTAAATTTAATGATCAGAGGTAGGGAAGTCAAAAGCAGAAACCCCCCCCCTCATCCCCGGCAAATCGCACCCTGCATGTTTTTACCTTCACCAGTCTTTGTGTCCAGTTTGTATCGTCCTGTTTCATTTCGCTCTTCTGATGAAATCACTGTCACCTCGCAGGGAAACTGTGTGGTGCTGATTCATGGGAACCCAGAGAAGAACACCGGCATGTGGGCGTCCCGGGCCTGTGAGATGGAGAAGCACGGCTTCGTCTGTCAGAGGAAACAAGGTGCAGCATTCAGCCATATCACTAAACCAGGAGCTAGTATCAACAGAGCGTGTGAAAGTCTGACTGGGAAAGGCACAATTTTAAAAGGATGAAAAAAGGGCCGATGGATAAGACTCCTCACTGAAAGCCATTTTAGTGGCATCTTATTGTATTTGATCATTGGTGATAATTTGGGTTTTATGTAGAATTTATGAATTGTTTATATTGTATATGATAGTATTTGTATATTACTGGTCTGTTGCTGTTTTTATTGTTATATTGACTCACAGACATTGTGCTTCAACTGCCGCTCATGCCCATAGCCTTCTTAGACTAGAGAACCACAATGGAAATAAGTCTTGGACTTTCTTGTGTTTTTATCCTCGATTGTTTTTTAACTAGGTATATTACATTGTATTGTATATGTGTAACTTGTTTTTAAAATGATCAAATAAATCAAAATCAAATATCTACCCTAAAACAGTAGAGCATGTACAAATGTGGTAAGTTAGACAGGACTGACTCATCTTTCTGTGTCTGGATCGGCTGTTTCTTCAGACCCCGGTCTCCCCCCGGCCCCCGCCCTCATCCCCTCCTCCCTCTCGAAGCCTGTGGAGTTGGGTAGAGTGACGTACCGGCTGGTGGAGAAGCGTCTGGACTGGACAGGAGCTCTGCACATGTGTGAGTCTCTGAACGGGACCCTGGCCACGGTGAAGGATCCCTACCAGCAGGCCTACCTCACCCTGCTGATCAACAGCCTGCGCCGGCCGGCCTGGATCGCTCTCTACAACTACGGGGTGAGCTCACGTCTATTTCATCAATGGAGTCACAAAAAATAGAGTGTAGGATAATTGGCAGTGAAGTGTAAGCTTAATTTCCATGACTCCATTTCTGTGTGCGGTCTTCAGGGGCAGAGCTTCACCTGGCTGGGCGAAGAAGAAGTGACGTATTCTAACTGGAAAGATGGAGAGCCCAATCAGATGGCTGGATGTGGCCACATGACCACTACTGGGCAGTGGACTATGACTCCCTGTGATGCTAAGCTGGACGCTGCCATCTGTCAAATTAGTGGTATGTGTGTGTGTATGTGTGTGTATGTAAGATAAGACAAGATTAAACTTTTGACTATTGATCCCTGTGAGAAAAGGAAATACAACATAAGCAAGTACAACGTAAAAATAAGCAATAAAAATAGTAGAAATAATGAAATAATAGAATATAAACTACAGAATATAAACAGTTGTGGGGTCATATAAACATGTGTTGCGGACAAGTGGAAAGTATGGGAAAGAAATGGATTATGAAGTGTGTATGAACACAGTTTTATAAAGAAAAGGTGTTATAAAATATACAAATATTGTATGTAACAAGTCTATATGAGGCATGCATTGGTATAGAAAGTGTTGTGGCGTGTAGATGTGCATTGTAAAAACTAAACACCATACCAATATATTCCTATTACAGATACAGAGACAGCATATGTATAGAAAGTGCGACTGTGGATATGTGCATTAACTTAAACATTAAAGTAGATTCAGATGTCTTAATCCCTGCCCCTGCTCCCCTCCTCCCCTGCCAGACGAGCCGGTGGTTCACCAGTGGATCTACCCCGGCCAGTGCCCCCACTCTCTGGGCCAGTGGGCGTGGGTGCCTTTCAGAAACCACTGCTACGCCTTCAACCTGCAAAGTCTTAAGCTGCAGCAGGAGGCACACACAACCTGCAAGAAAGGTAAGGATGGAAGACGGTCAGAAACTCCTCCTTGTCATACATCCACTAGTCAAACTCTGCTCTCTGCAGCTCATGACACTGAATTGAAAAGTGCATCACTTCCGACCTGCTCCACTATAGACGTCATTGACAAAATATGTCGATATGTCTAAATTTAGACATGTTTCATTGAGCTTGCTTTGAAATGCACTGCACCATTATTAAAACTTAATGTATGATGTATATGATCAATTTCGCTCTGTCTCGGTTTCTCTCCATCTTATGCTCTTTCTCTCTTCTAGTGGGAGCTGAACTTCTCTCTGTCTTGGATGAGACGGAGAATGGATTTGTATGGGAACACATCCAGAGCTACGCAGAACAGGCACATGGAGCTTGGCTGGGCATCACCATGAAAGGTACGGCAAAACATTTCACCTACAAGTCCCATCCACCGCTCTCTATGGAGGAAAATGAACAGCCATTAAAACTGTGAAGGCTATTTCATGAGAATCAATCTGATATGTTTACCCTGCCAGCAATGACAAGCTTGGCAGGTAATTTTATTGTGTGTCCAGACTTATCAACTTTCAGCATTTCTTATCCAGGCTTATCAACTTCAGAATATTTATAGTCAAATTATCTTACTCCGCTGGCAGATAACTTTGCTAATTTTAATAAATTTGACTTCAAGTTGTTTAAGACAGTTTATCTTGTTTCTCTTGGAAATGTCTTGAAACAAGTTGCATTATTCTGAAAAAAAAGTTTCTATTTATTTATTTACCAGCAAAATTATCTGCAAGTGCAATAAGATAATTTGACTGAAATATCCTGAAACATCCTGTGAATAAACAGAGAAATTTCAGCTAGAACATGATGTGTTATATCAGATCCACTCAGGATGAAACTAAGGAAACCCGTTGTGCCTGAGTGAGTTTTAAGCCCCACTGAGCCGGTGTGCATGTGTTCCTGTGCTGCAGGTGGCAGTCTAATGTGGAGTGAGGATACGGAGGTGTCGTACACCAACTGGGAGGGGCAGGGCACCGTCCTCAGCATGCTGTCTGCCAACTCCTGCTTCTGGATCCAGAGCAACACTGGCCTGTGGAAGCCCGGCTCCTGCAAAAACCGCACACACGGAGTCATCTGCAAACAGCCTCGCAGTAAGCAGACACAGTGAGACCAAGACAAGAGCAAGTCCAGTCCTACTCAAGACCAAAATAGGCAATAAACAGTGTACAATTCTTTCCAAATGTAAAAATAATGCTTAAGGAGTTTCTTAAGGATCGACAGAGATGTAGATCTATCTGCAGAAACTCTGTACTTAGATCCTTCAACATCCAACTAATCAATGCGTAGGATTTTGACTAATCAATGCATACTATACACAGGTGTATATAATCCCTTAAATTGTTCGTAGTGCTGGGGAGAAAATAAGCGAAGGCTGACCAGGTGGAGAAAATGATCTTGGAAAATTTTTAGGCAGGCAGGAAAAAGTCGAGTCAGCATCCCATAGTGGCCGAGACCAAGACAAGGAACAAGAAAAGTGTTCTGGAGACTGGACTCAAATCCAAAGAGTCATACACACACACACACACACTGATGCTCTCATTACTTATGCATACATTAGTGCATTTAGAACTTACTCTCAAATACTACAGGAGTCCATTTTAAACATCTGTCTCTTCTTCTATTTGCAGGTGCCAACGCCTCAGCTGTAACCTGTAAGTGTGACTATTCTGTTCAGTTGTTCATGTATCTTGCATATCTGTGTGTTATAACATGAATCCATGAAAGGGGGATTAGCTATTCGAGTCCTGACGCCCTCTTCCTGTCTCCACCCAGTGGCTGGAGACCACCTCCCCACTCTGATCGTTGTCATGGTGACGGGCCTGGTCCTGGTGGCGCTGATCGTCGGGGTGATCTACCTGTACCGCCGGCGGGGCATCGGGGCCCGGGGCTCCTACGAAGGGGCCCGCTACAGCCGCACCAACTCCACCCCCGCCGAGCAGGCCGAGAAGAACATCCTGGTGTCGGACATGGAGCTGAATGAGCAGCCGGAGTAGCAGGAGCCACGCCAGACGGACTGACCCGGGACCGGCCCGCGCCCGGGAGAGGCCGGTGTCAATGTGCTGACTCAGATTCTGACTCTGACATTGTGGCATTTAAATTTTTCGTTGTCCCTTTTTATAAAAACAAACAAAAAAAACAAACAAGATTTAAAAAAAAAAAAACGCTGAAGGGCTGTGTAGAGCGCAGCAGATGTCGATGTAATTTTTAAATAAATGACGCCCCGCCCTCTCGATCCCGCTCTCACCAAGACTCAACAGCATTCTGTCAAGACAAATCAGATCCATCCGTTTAGACAGCCTTTCCCCCCAAAAAAGGGGTTTATGAAAACCATTCATGGATCGTATGGGAGGTTTTGTTGGTTGCAGCTGGAAAAGTTTGATAGCACGACATAAAATCAATGTTATGAAATGGATGACTCCTAGCTGTCTGCCGTGGTGCCAAAGTGAATTTTTGTTCGATGTATGTTTCCTCTCTTGTTCCCTTTTGATCGCCAGGTCTATAAAGTAGGCACAGATATCCAAAAAAAGACAATCAGAACTACTCTTAACTAAGTAACCATTCTAACCAAGCATCCATCTCTGTTATCTAAATATCCACACAATCTCCTTCAGGACCAAATAATTCTCTGTCTTTTTTTTTTTTTTGCCATGACAGTATTTACCAGAACTTGAGGTGCGTTTGTCGGTTCATTGTGTTGATTTCATTTCTATTGATGTTGATTTGTTTGTGGGGTTTTTTTCAGTATCCGTGCAGCTGTAGAGGACTGTTAATGATGATGCATGTGTAGTTTTTGTGAGTCTGCCTCTCTCCTCTCTGATCCGACACGTCAGCACCAGCTGGCTGACAAGCAGAAGAGGAAGAAGTCCAAATGTGAATGCGTGGAAGGCGACAGGGACCATTTGCAGTGGTGACCTCAAAACGTCCCGGGACTACAATGGCAAAGTAGTGGCAGCACACTAGCATTGCGCACATAAGTAGGACTTGGGATTGAAAGCTGTTCTTAAATAGACCTTTGTCTTTTTTTTTGATACAGCAGGACTGGAGAATTGTCACCAAATGATCAGACTTTCAGCTTCCACGGCTCTGTGTACGTTTCAGCACTTTCTGCTATTATCTTGAGCTGATTCAAACCTTATTTTCATTCACAATCATTCACTTGTTTTTAGGCTTTATCAATAAGGTACAATAATCGCTTCCATGATTCCTAAGTTTGTTTGTTTTGGCTGTCTCTGCCACCGTCTGGAGCTGATTCAGCATTTTTTTTAAGCGCAGTCATTCGCCTGTTTGTATGCATCATGAAAAGCATCTGTAATTCGATATTAGTCTGGTTCATCATTTTTATGGACAGGCATTCACTTGTCTGTATGCATTATTACTAAGGTATTTCTTTCTTTCTTTTTCTTTGTAATGCAGGTTTCATTATGTGTTTTGGTCTGCAGTGCGACTGGTAAAGACATTTGGAAATTCTCCTTGTTATGTGGGATATTTGCCAACAGTTGAACCTCTCATTGCCCCGCAAAGGAAAACATCCCTCATGTGAATGACGCAGTTGTATATATGAGATCCAAAGAATGTTTGAAAAAGCGAATTCACCCCGTCTTACGAGAAAACCTCCTTTACATTCTTTTTCTACGTCATTTTAAGATTTCGCATTTTGTCGGGGAAAGGGGAGAAGGGGAAGCGTAGTGACCAGAGAGAAAGGAGAAGGAGAAAAGTTGATTTTCTTCCCCCTCACACATTCCTTGTCCTTCAGTTCCTGCCTGTGAGTGGATTTCTGTATTCCTGCTCGGAGGAATGCTTTGGAGCTGATTCAGTCTGAGGCTTTTGGTGTTTCACTGAGCTGCTGTGAAAAAAAAAAACAGCCCCCCCTTTTTTTTTTTTTTTTTTTCGCTCTGTGAGTTGGACTAAGATAGAGGGGGGAGGAAGGAGGAGTACGAGTACGTGTGTGGTGTGTGTGTGTGTGTGTGTGTGTGGTGTGGTGTATGGTGTGTGTGTGTGTGTGTGTGTGTGTGTGTGTGTGTGTGTGCAGTCTCCAGCTGTGGAATGTTGAGTCGGCAAGAAGAGCTCAGTGGCACGTCTGGAACCAATCAGAGAGGAGGAGGGCTCAGGGCCATGAGGGGTTAGGAAGAAATTGAAAAAAAAAGAAGAGAAAAAGTAGAAGGAGAAAAGGGAAAAAAGAGAGTGAGGAGGAGTCAGGGACGTACGAAGAATGGAGGGGGGGGTGTAGGAAGAGAGAGAGAGAGAGAAGGAGGTAGGGAGGGAGGAGTGTAAGGGAGCGGTGGCTCTTCCTAGGCTCACCCTGTCCTCTGCTGGTGGTTTGCTATAGCAGCCTCCCACCGTACACAGTAGGTGTGAGCTGAATGTGAGCCGGTAATATGGATGTAAAGGTGCGATGGCCCTGGTGTTTTCCCCGGGACATCATGTGTGTGACGTGGGGGGGGGCGGCTCTTGTCCCTGTGAAGATTAACTGAAGCACCTGTTCAACCTTTTGAAAGTATTTTGTGTCGTTTTTATATGAAATGAATAAAGTCTATGTTCACGAAGCCTCTGCTGTCACAGTTATTTATGGGTTTGTTCCTCGACCTCAATATTGACCCAACTCTTCTGTGAGGATATTAACTGTCACAAACTGAGGAAAAACAGTAAACATACTATATGATTTTGACTTTGTGTTAAAGAGCAACTAAACACCAAACCCAAATCTGTGTAAAGCCTGACATCTGAAAAAACATGCTACTGAAATTGCCATCTGCTATTGGCTGGTCTTTGGTGCCAGGTGATGTCACCACCTGTTGTAGTCTAGAAGATGACATCACCTGGCAGGTCTTTGGTGCCAGGTGATGTCACCACCTGTTGTAGTCTAGAAGATGACATCACCTGGCAGCAAACATGAAGCCAATAGCAGATGGAAGTTTCAGTAGCATGCTTTTTACCATTAGATGTCAGGCTTTACACAGATTTGAGTTTGGTTGTTTAGTTGCTCTTTAAGTTTCTTTGTTTTGAATTATACAGAACGGTGAACTGGGAAATGAACTCATTGACACTATAAATGTGAATTGTGATGTTGAAGATCTTCCACAAGAGGGCGCACCTCGTCTGCTGTATTGGACGTTTCCCCCAGTCTGATGCCTCACCTCATTTCCTCTTCTGTCTTCTGACTGACTTGTCCATTGTCTTGTACTGTTATGAACATCGGATGTTCTGTATTGTACAGATTGTCTACAGAAGTACACAGATAACCTACATCCACCATTTTACTGCTGTGATCCTGCATTGCAGAAGGAGCGAGAGCCAGAGTCTCTGCTCCTTGCCCATGTTGATACAAATCCCACATTCAGTTCCTTTGATTGCATCCATGTCTTGAATTTAACTGTTTATGCAAACCCATATGCTTCATGGCTTTTGTCTGAATAGCTGCTGCCAATACAGTTGCTTGAGTCAATCAGCATTGGCTGGTTATTTGACAATGTGTCCAGCTATGGCCAAATACCAAACTAGTGGTGAATCATTCTCCATTTACAAAACAGTTTGGACAAAGACACTGTCTAAGTTCAGTATTCACAGATGGCAGGGATCTGTTAACAAATACAGTTTGAGCCACAAACAGCAACACAGGAATTGTGCAAGTGGTGAAATATTTCTGACCACAAAAATACAATACATGCATTTGTTTAAAACTGTGAGTTGTATGAGAATTGCATGCTTTTTGGGTGTTGTGGTCATTGATTTCAACTTGCCAATGACAAATTACTACAGATGTATGAGCAATTATACCAAACATAAATTACACATTGTGAGAAGCATTTCCTGCTCGCATACACATATGCATCTCATTTATCTTTCATTTAGAGCTTTGTGACAGGATTTCAGGTCCGTATGGCTCTGCCTCATGTGGCAGCGTCTGGCTGCTTCTCTAATGCGCTGGGAGTCGGTGTGATGACTTCACCTACACTAAGACCCCAAAGGCCGAGGCTGTCATTGAGTCAGTCTATAGCCACACACTGTGGTGGCTGAGACGTGTCGAACGGACTGCATATCCAAAACGCTTTGCTTTTTCGAAGAACACAAGCGCATTAACGGAAAACACAAATGCAAAAATCACAACACAAATGCAAAAGCCACAACATAACAACGGAAGTGAGCAACAACGGATGTTGACAATGAAACGGGCCGACTATTATTGCCGGCGGACTATTATTGCCTGCACATGTGGAAGAGGAAAGTTCTTGCCCGTTTGAGAAGTAAGTGAAACGTTGTTCGCTAGCTAACTATGATTACTATCGCTATGTGATTGTCACAAATGAGCAATGTTGTTCAATGTGCAGGCAATAATAGTCCGCCGGCAATAATAGTCGGCCCGTTTCATTGTCAACATCCGTTGTTGCTTACTTCCGTTATGTTGTGGCTTTGGCATTTGTGTTTTCCGTTAATGCGCTTGTGTTTTTCGAATTTGCAAAGCGTTTTGGATATGCAGTTCATTCGACGCGTCTCGGCCACCGTACACACCGACCAAGAGCTCCATCCCCTCCATCCACCAGCTGGCCAGTGTTTGAGCAGGTAGACGGTCTCGACATGGAGACAAGTGAACATATTCTACTTAATGGGAGGGCTGGGCGGCTTGTCCCCTCATCCTCCCAGAGTCCTCCGTCTCTGCGGAAACTACTCCATCACAGGCAGTAAATTGCTTGTTATTCAAATCAAACTAGGCTCTCTGTAATCCATCTCACTTAGGATGAACGTCACAACTCGCCCGACTGCGTGCCTCAGGCCCCTCGGCGCGGTTCTTCCAGGGGTTATGTGCTCTGTCTGTTGTTTGTAAGGTTTCATAGCCCACCCCCGTCTCCCAGTGTATCCTTGAGGAACTCCACTCTTTCCTTGAGTTTCATTTACTCTTCAAACGTTACATTTCCCTGTCTTTTGAATCTTGCATCAGTCCTGGTTATAGCTGTTCTGACTGAGCTGTGTAAAACATCCGCCTCTACCAACAGCCTTATTTGCATGCCGTGTTAATCAGCATTCCACTGGTGGGATAGTCTACATACTTCTTCTTAGGCTTCATCTTAGGCTGCATTGTACTTTAATGGTTAAGCACTTTGTCGCCCTCAATATTTATTATAAGGCTTGTTATGTTTCTTTAATATTTCAGGTGCTCTCCAAAGTATCACACTGGCAAATCTATTTAAGGAAAAGAAAACTAATTTAATTGACCTGTTTCCCTGGCAACGGCTGCAGGAAATTTTAAAAGTGTATTGTATAGTTTGTAGCTAGGGTGTGTGTGTGTGCCTGTGTGTGTGTGTCCACACCTTTCTGCCCACGTCGATTCCCTCTTGACATTGGCATTTACATCTGAAGTCCTGTCCATCCGCCTGAGATGTTTCCTCGCAGCAGTTTCACCGCCTGCTTTCCACATGACTCTTAACATCTTAATGACTGCAATTTATTAGCAGTCTTTACCAGCAACAGAGGCTGCCTTGGGTGCATTGCTTATTTCCACGCACTGTTCATTTCCTCATTTGATGCTGCAGTAATGGCTCCGATACATCAACGAGGGGGTTTGTGGGCAACATTAAGGTGTCAGAGTGAGGCGAAAGGGGTTTAATCATAAGGAGGATATCACGGCGGCCTGCGGGGTCGTCGTCGCAACACGTACACACGTTGCCTGAGGCGTCTTGAATGCACCTGTCTGGGGTGTTGGAGTTTAAAGGCAGGCGGCAGTGGAGGAGGAGGGCCTCGGCTCTGGGAGGAACAGAACCAATATCATGGTTTCTTTCCTCCGCGCCTCCTCGGAGACACTCAAGTGAAACCTTTCATGATTAATTAACCAACAAATAGGAGACGAAAATCAAACGTCTGTGAACTCTGCGAAAACAGCTCACTCCTAATCAATATCCTCTTAAGGTGGATGTTTTGATGTTCAGATCCCGCTCTTCTGTTGATCTCTAACCGCTGTTTATTTCCCCTCCTTCCACTTCCAAGTTTTCTTCCTGTCTGGGGGGGGGGGGGGGGAGGGGGGGGTCGGCGCTGCAGGTTTGAGGGAGGGGAACCAGGGGGAAAGCGCCGTTAACAAGTGAAATTAAAAACCCATTCACTCTCTCCTCAGTCATCCATTTGGAGGCTGGCCAAAGGAGAAGCAGCTGTTGGCTTGGCAAAGAAGGAGAGAGAGAGAGAGAGAGAGGAGAAGCAAAAAAAAAGTGAATATAAGAGCGAGAGTTTGGGAAGGAACAGGATCCTGCACTCTTCCCTCTCTCCTCTCCTCCGAACAGCAGCGGTGTAATGGGCTCCTTTGAAGAGAAGTTGCCTAATCAAAACTTCCTCTGCACCCAGTCCTGCTGTTGGCACATATAATCAATTGCTTTTTATGCCTCCGGTCCGAACCCACGTACACGAGACAGCGAACGCCCCGTGTTTCTAACCGCATGAGCGTATGGTAATTTCACTGAATTGCCTTTCACAAAACAATATGTGCTGATGAAGGTCTGCGACAAAATACCATTCAACGCAACAATAGTAGCGATGGACGCAGTTATGTTACAGCCCTCCGTCCCGCCAGGTGCTGCTTTTCATGCACTCGTCACTCCGCATGACGTGTCTTGCTTTGTCGCATGGGTTGCAAACGTGTCAAGGACTCTTAGAGTGTCAATCAGCGTCTTTGTGTCGATAAATAGAGAGGGGAGTGTTAACGAGAAGGGTCCATCTGCTGGGAAAGTCTGTCCTCCTCGGTGGGTCTTTCTTGAAATGAAGGAACAAGCTGGTTATCTATTCCTCCCTCCGCCTAAATTGGCTCTTTGTAAATCTATTAATGAAAAAGTTTGTGAAGTAGCGGTGAGATTGCTCCACAAGGGGGGACAATACTATTATTATGCTTGTAAGTAGTCTCGGTGTACTTGCACCGCGGCGTTTTCATTTTATACCGAGACACTGCAGAGACGATGATGTCCCCGCCAGTGTTATGTTCAATGCTAAGAGCTCTTGTGCTGAGATTGCTGCTGCTGCTGGTGTGTCATCACGCCGTATGACAGGTCTCTATCCACCTGTTGTCATCGCTGGATGTTTGTCGTGGGTGAACCCCTCTGAGCTGCGAGTGTGGAGTCAATACATTCATCTCCTCTGCCAGTGGGTCGTCTGGCGCAGACACACCCGACATACCCAGAGACGATGCACCGCACACCCACCGCCCCGGCCAAGAAGACCCCCATCTGGAATCGGCCATTGATTTTCAGTCAAAATGATTCTTATGCCTGTGAAAACAACCCCTGTGTGCCAGCTCTGTTAGAATGGGGGATCGAATTCCCTAATCTTGGGCCGAATCAAAGCCTATACACACTTCAAAGTGACTGGATCAGCACACAGATACACACAGAGCAACTCCGGAGCAGGAGGGAAAAAAAAAAAAAAAAAAGCTTTGCTCTCACTTTGCTGTCCAAACTTATTTTAACTCCCATCTCTCTCCTCCCTGCCCGTCTCTCCGGTGGGTTTGCTTTGGCATTGTGTGTGTGTGTGTGTGTGTGTGTGTGTTTGCCATGATGGACAGCGGTAAGAGAAGACACGGAGGGCCAGTCGGAGGGAGGGTGAACACAGGCAGGTTGTTCGGGGGGAGGCGGGGGGGCATGGAGGGCTGGAGGCAGGGTGTGGTGCGGTTATCTCCTCTGTGCAGATGAGAACATGTCTTTGCCTGCGGGATGCTGCTCTTTCTCAGGCCAAGGACAGCATTCGTGTGGTGAAAGGGATTATGGGTACGCCGTTCCCAGTCCCCGCCTTGGGGAAAGTGGGATCTGCGCTCAGTTGTCTTGTGTGTTGGCCATTTTTCAGGTATGTAATTAGCATTCTTAATGGGTCTAATTAGGCCTACACGCTTTGTGCTAATTTAAAAAACAAACCCTTTTATATACAGATGATAAATCGATAGGGGAGCGCAGATTTAGACAGAAAAAATGACTCACTGTACACAGACAGCTGTGGATAGAGTCTGACTAACAACTCTTATTTATGTATCACACATTTTGAGATTATTGATTTCTCATCATGTGTCCATTTTCCTGCCCTTGAGACTTCATGTGTGTTCCACTGTGTTCGACTCTTTTGCTGCAACAGGAGCGCTGTTGTGTTTTGTGTCTTTTCCAATTTCTCTCAAAGGTGTCTACAGCCAGCCACAAAATGAAGTAAAGTGAAATACTGTGGCATGTGTCGGCTCCGGTGACAGGATCACTTTACAAGGTGCCCACTCTTCCACCTGCCTGATGATAAGTCCTTACTGTAAGCAACAAAAGGCGCCATTATCACCCCTAACCAGGGACAGGATTAGACACGTCCTCATTTGCATGGATTTCCACCCCAAAATAATAATAAGGAGGCACAAATAAGGAAGAAATAGAGACAAAAGGTGAAGTTAATTTATGGAAAGCTCGGCTGCTCCGCTGCTCACTGCTTTGATGCCTAATCCCTTATTAACCCCCACAACATCAGGCGTACACACGTGAACATGCATGTGCACACACACACACTCGCAGCACACACACACACACACACACACACACACACACCTTCAGGAGTGTAGATTCCTGAGTCAGGGGAACAAGGTACTGAAGCCAATATCACCCCTCTGGGAAATAAAGATAGGGAGAAGGTGCAGGAGGAGCGAGATGAGGCTACGGTGAAGACACACCACAGAGCAACAACCCAATCCCACTTCTGTTTACTCGCGCTGGTTTCCAGGGCGATGGCAGGAGGCTCTGCTTTTCCTGCGGAGGCAAACCCCCTCCACTTAGAGAGAAGACAGTTCTGCCCTTGAAAATAAAATGTTGTGGGGAAACATGTTCCATTACTGAGAACACTCTTTGTGCAGCAGATTTCTCAATATATATGGTTTGTGCCTACGTGTGTGTGTCTGTGTGTGTGTACATGCATGCGTGTGTGTGCGTGTGTGTGTGTGTGTGTGTGTGTGTACTTGCAAATTAGACAAACTGTCTTGTAACCAGAAAGTTGCTGGGTCTAATCTCTGCACCGAAAAATAAATAAATAAATAAATAAAAAATTCGGGTTAGGGGGGGAATCAAACAAGCCTCTCTCCTTAAAAACTACTGTTGATGTGCCTTTGAGCAAGACATGAACCACTCAGTGACCATCAGTAAATTACTGTGGTTGCACTCGTAGCAACTCCCTCTCCCTGCAATTAGGCTGTAACTATAAATGTAGCCCTAGTCTACTTGCTTGGCAAAAAGAGGGTTAAAATGTATATGCATCTGTAACCTATAATTGTGTCTTCCTGTGTGTGTGTGCGTGTGTGTGTTTTCACTCACTGAGTCACTGCAGAGTTTTTACCTCTGTGAAGCAGTAGGCATAGGCGGAGATGAGCTCCATTGTTGGCATAAATTGCTTGGCCCAGCCAGGCTGCCTCTCCACCGGGCATCTCCCTCATATTGATCGATCTAATCCTTAGCTATAATGAGTTTCTCTGTCTGAGACCAAGGAGTGGGCCGGGCCATGAAGTGGAGAGCAGAGTGAGTGGGCGGAGGTGGAGAGAGGAGGGGTATTAATGGTGGTGGTGATTAAGGAAGAGGGACCTGGCCAGTAGAAGAGGTTGAGACACGGAGTTATGATTGATGAACTCATGATCTGACAGCAGAGCAGCAGAGTTATGGTTCAAATCACAGCAGATGTGATTTTATGAGGCAAACGCTTCGCCCCCATTCATTGTCTATGAGAGGTGAACGACCGCGTGGCATGACGGGATAGGTGTCAATGTGAATCAGGCCTGTGATATGACAAGAAAAGTTGAAAAAATATATATATTATGCTAATGAGCATCAATCGCATTTGGGCTAAGATCCGGCTTTTAGTCCTATAGTTACACTTCATCTTTGAATGGAAGATGGAAGACAGAATTAATGTCAGAATTACTGTCAGCTTATAAAGATCCTGACAAATGAAATTATGTATGGAGGAAAGTGGCAGAGAGAGTCTTACTGATGAGAAACGGTACCAGAAAGTAGCTTTGAATATTTTAGCTGCTAACTTTAGTTTGAAGGCTAAATAAGTAGGCTGTTAGCTTGGTAGCCTACCTATCACAACCAAATAGCTAGCCATTTAGCTAGCTAGGTTAGGTTTTCCAGACATACTGTATGATTCTGGATTATATTTGGGTAAAATGAAATCAAGAAAATGCTAAAATACAATGTTAAACAAAACCAATGCTTTTCCCCAACACACACCCAGTGAAACGCCCACAAGCGCCGACGTTTGATAGCGCGAGGCGACACAACGCAAAGTGCTCGCACTTGGTCTGCATGTACCCTACTGTTAGAAACAAAGCTGCAGAGAGATGAAGCCGGAGAGGTAAAATTGAAAGGTCGTGTTGCTTTCCTTCCTGCAGAGACCAGAGAGCCGCAGAGAGGAATGACAAAGCTGAGGGTTTGAGACAGAACAGAGAGGAGAAGAGAGCGGATCTGCCTGTAGTTCACACACACACTGTCCATCACCTCCCAGAGAGCCGGCGCTCCGCACATCAAAGTGTAAGACATGAAGCTTTTTCGCTGCACTAGGAGGAGAACTGACTCACTCTGTGTCCAACAAGCCTCGACGTCTAGGTCTTTCCTCTTCGCTTATCATCAAGGAACTTGTAAGAAACGCGAAGCCTGAATGTAGCCTGAAGTTTCCAATGATGTTTGAGAACTTTCACCTTTCTACGAATGGGTTGCTATTCCTATCTTTCTTCTAAGTCTCTATTAGCTTCTTCATAACATAGTTGGAAGGCCATTATCTGAAACAGTGCTGCGTCTTTAGATGCTCTGTATATCATCCCATGGTCAAGCGTCTTTCTGTGGTTACACGCAGGTCCAAGTCAAGTGCATAATCAGACCGCCATCCCTCAAGGCATTTGGCCCCGCGTGACACAGGAGTCACTGTGAAAGGCTTTCTTTGTTGAGCCGTGTCATCATTTGTATTCAGCAGGATCAAAGTCTCTGCGACCACTTTAAAATTTGTGCTGTGGCTGGTGTCGCCGTAGCTGTGAATGACAATGTCAGGGGCTGCAGAGGAGCCGCGCATTTACATAGAAATGGCCCTCGATATGAATGTGTAAGGAATCAAATGAAACTCCACAATTTAGGATTGTGTTGGCATGTATCTGTTTCTGCCCGCCCGCCCACCTACCTGCCTTTGTGTGTGTGTGTGTGTGTTTGTGTGTGCGGGTGCATGTGTGTGTTTGTGCGTATGCGGTATGAATGAATCATTTTGAAGCCTCTCTCTGCACGGGGAAAGGTGAGCTTTCATATGTAATGCTTTGTGTTGATGTCGGTGTTATGGCTCTTTTGTTCACTACATCAGTTACTATGTTACTCATCTTATTTATCGTGCAAAACACAAGGCCTCAAGACGTGCGTTTGTTAAACTGTACACTTCAGAGACTGATGATGTCTTGATCTGTACATCCACATTAAAAACCCATTTGTTCCACTGGATGGTCAAATCAGCTTGTAATCCTTCAGGCCTGCCAGGCGGCTACATGTCACAGCTTGGCCTTTATCCTCTTCATCACTTGGAGAAAGGGTGTCAAAACATAAACTGATTACACTGTGGTCATATTGACATCCGCCGTCTTCATTACTATGGCAGACACACAACAGAAAATCGATAGGGTCGTTGTAGACTTAATAAAGGTAATTTCTCCACGGTGCTGCTTCATGCGGCGCCCAAGTATCAAGCTTGATTCTTGGGTTATTTCATCCTCCTTCAGCGTTCAGTTTGTTACAAAAAAAAAAAAAATGCAGGATGGATCGATTCACGAGTCTATTAAAACTTTCAGAAGGGGATTGTGAAAGAGAAAGGTGAAGGCTTTGTTTTAAGATTTCAATGAAGCAGAGATTTTCCATTGAATGGCCTGCTTGGTCCGATGGATCGGACATTTTGTTTTTCCACTTTAGGTGGAAAAACAATGTGAATGTGAAGCCGATGGTCACTGGCGGGCATTTCACCATCCTCTCTCTGAGTATTAGCCAGGTTGACCTTTACTTGCACTTGTTTATATACCTCAGTGTGTTTATATATAACACTATATCATGTTTCACTGTATATATGTTGGTACATTCTCTACATACGAGTCTCTGCATTCATTATCTCTGGACACTTTTTCTGTACGTGTGCTCTCACCATGCCAAATATGTTCTGTAATCATAATCGGTTGGGATAATGAGACCAGACATCAATACAGACATTGTCACTTTTTATGTAAATCTGGCACCTCCATCTCCATCTGGAGTTTTTGATAAGGCAGACAGCCAGTAACGCACATATCCAAATCTTCATGTTCTGTACATGTTATCTACAGCTGTAATTTGAATAGATTTGACACGTCTACATGCCTTAATGACAATATCTGTACATACATGTGGCCCTCTGTGGCCCTGTTAATGTACATATGATATTTCATGGATATATGCTGTGATTTCAATATTGTTTCATTCATATTCTGATATTCCCCTCACTAATATATTGGATATATATTGATGTTTTCACATTCTTTTTGTCCTAGAAAGTTCTACTGTTGCTTTTTTGCACATCCTCTTCATACGGTAACTTTTTGCACACTTTCATGCACACATTTATAATTGATATGCTCTAGTGTTGAAATCAGTTGCGTATGTTTATATGACCCCCATTTGCTATGTTCCTCTTAGCTGTATCCTTTTACGACTTGCTGCTGCAACGGCCCAATTTCTCCACAGGGATCATTAAAGTTTCATCTTAATCCATTTATTTGTCCAGACCAAGGCTTGGCATTCTGGCTGCATACAGTGCTTTGCTCTGTCTCTTTAAAGGGAGGTAATATTGCCCCAAAAGAAAAATTATCCACCAGAGAAAAAAATAGGACATTTCTGCTAAGAGGAGTAAAGAGACAGCATTTAAATGACTGTCACAGTGTGGACAAGAGGCTGGATAAGAAGCTGGTTAAAAAGGATTGTCTAGGCTGGTGCAGCCTCTGGCAAGAGATTATATTATAAATAGAAAACTGTGGTGGAGCTTGCCTCGCAGCCATGCATCAGATCAGAGACAGTTTCAGTCGGTACACTATTAAGATAGTTTGCGGATTAAAATTCTTTTAAAGTAGGATTTGGGTCTGTTGGAAGTTTCCCTTCCTTTCCACATGGACAAGCAGGTTAATCTGTTGTAGTTGGAGCGCAGCAGCCATGGTGCGTCTTCAGGAGCCGCTTCCAGCCTTTACTAGGGATGACGCAGCTGTTTCGGCTTGACTAGCAGAGTTGTACAGAACTTCCTAAACCAAGCCTAGCGTTTGTACCTGGGAAAGGTTCAGCCTTGGAGGATGTAATGTCTTATTCTGGATCTACTGCGGGGCAGGTCGACCGGTCTATGTCGACATAAAAGCCTCCAGCTGGCCCAGGTAGCAGGACGGAGAAGACAGAGGCCTTGCTCTGGCCCGGGGCATGTTGTCAGCGCCTGCCCCGGGTCCCTGCATGTCAACCTGAGCCTTGCGTGTTTATCATCTCATCTCTACCGCCATGCCTCCGATTTAAAGCGCTGCTTTATGAATTTTAATGTCCACTCCTGATCTTGACCCACTGGCTAGACTGAAAATCTCTGGCACTAAAACACTGACATACTTTCCTAGCATATGCATGGTGTCCCAACAAAACAGACACAGGGGAGTAACGCTCGGTGCTGTTTGCTAAAAGCAAGGTCTGTGTTGAATTATTGAGCGGGCATTGAGAGGGAGAAGGGTGTTGAAGTATGGAGGTCAAAATTCAAAGAAAATAGAAGACAATTTAGAGTATGTGCTGGGAGAGTTTGCTAGCCTAGATAACATGGATAATAGACTATTTCCATGTATATTTCCATTATCAGTGTGTTTTTTGTTGCAGCGTTATGCTAGTTTATCTCTAAATAACTAGATCAAATGCAGCATATCAATTATTAGCTTTCAAGGTAATAATTTCAACTCTGTTTAATTTGATATTTCAGAGGGAACAAACAGCAATGCAGATATTTGAATGAAGGGCACAGCTGCTGATAGGACATAGTGTATTTGTGCATGTTGTGTGTGTGTGTGTGTGTGTGTGTGTACAAGCGTGCAATTACCAGTGGGGTGTAAATGGGCGACCCGCCTTCACAGAGAGGCAGAGTGACACTAGTGTTTGCATCAACATACCTATCCCAGCATGCACGCTGTCTTTATCCACACCATCCCTCACACATCTAACAACACACCCAACCCCTAACACCTCTATCTCTGCCTCTCTCTCCTCACTCGCTCACTCACTCCTCATCTCTCACACACGAACCACACATACACACACACACACACACACACACACACACACACAATTTGCATGGAGCACAGTGTCTGGAAAGCCAGTGAGAATCGGTAATGTGATGCAAATCAGCCTTTTTTTGTCTCGTTATTAAGTGACGCTGAGCCACTGGCCGGCCCAGCCAGCACATCACTGCCCCCTGACTCCTGCCTTTTCAGTTTGAAGGCTGCGTTTACTCACCTTTAGTTTCTGTCTGCTGGCAAAAGTTTAATCCCAGATTGACACCCACACACCAGAATGCAAGGTGTGAATACTGAGCCGTGTCCCTTAACGCTTTGTATGGCGTGTGCTGCACTGAACTTCAATTGGCAGTTTATCTTTGCATTGTCATTTGCTTGGTTTGTTATATGTGTGGGTGGGTGGGCAGTCATTACATGCCTATATTAAGCGAACATGCGCATGTGCGGATGTTCACACAGGCCTGTATTTTCGTCTAAAGACATACATGCTTGTGTGTGTGTCTCGGTGTGTGTCTGAGTGCTTCATGAGCGATCCTCTCGACAGGCCGGCTTATAATGAGATCCCTGGGGCTGAACGCAGGCTGCCTGTAAAACAACAGATGTGACTGGACTCACTCAGCCTCCTTTCCCCCCCCCCCCGATAGCTGACAGAGCTGTCACTCAGCGGGAGAGAGGATGACTGACAGGTGAGGAGGCCACTGGTTTAGGGCAGGAGCTGGGTGAACGGCGGGGGATGGAGGAGGGGGGGGGGGGGGGCTCACCTGGGCTGACACTTGATCTAACCGCTTGGCGCTCTCCAAACAAAATAGTCTGGCTGCTGAAACATCCCAAATGTCAACAGCTCTATCGCACCAGAGATGTGATGATGATGAGACCTTATACTTCTGTTACTGATGCCATAGTTCAAAAGCAAGCAGAATAATCTGACATTTAGAAGGCATTTGGAGAATTTCAGATAAGGTTTCACCTCTAATCACACAGAAAATGACCAGTTATTAATATCTGAAAATCCTGAAAGGTTGTCATAGCAGCTGTAAGCGGTGCAAATGAAAAACAGATTCCTCATGCATTTGAAACAGAAAATGAAATATTATTGCATTCTTCACTATAAGCGAATCCTTAGATTTGATTTAACATGCCTCTAACACTTTGGCTTCCACAGGCTAGCACTCTGACACATACACAAACAGGAGAATTAATTCAGGATGCGATTTTTCACCAGTCTTTCTTCTTAAGACTCAAGAAAACCAGCCTGGGGAATTGGCAAAGGCCCCCAGTCAAATGTTACTGCAGAGTGCCAGCACCATCACAATAGTGGTTCTGTGTGAGAGAGAGAAAGAGCAGACCCACACACACACACACACACACACACACACACACACACACACACACAACATCACTTCTGCTCCTGGGCAGACAGCCACTGCAGCCTCTCAGTCAATAGGAGTGTATTGTGCTGTGGCTGTGCCTCCTCCAACAGGAACCTGCTGCAGAAACCTGTTACTGCGTCGTGTGGTGAAACACACCAAGCAGGCTGGAGGAAACATCAACAATTAGCTGATGGGAGGGCTGGGCAAAACAAGTTGGGTTTTATGAATGGAGGTTTATTATCATCTAATATAAAAATAATAGTAACTTTATATAGCACTTTACTAAAAATGGTTCACAAAGTGCTTTACAGATCAGAATAAATTCAAACAAGATGATACAGTGGCAATGAAAGAACAGTAAGCAATGACAGAGAAAGAAGAAACAAGTAAAAGAAGAAAATAATAAATGCTCTTACATGTACTACCAGTCAGATGTTTGGACACATCACATTACTCTTTATTTTTTACAGTTTTCCACATTTTAGAGTAATAGTAAAGACATCAAAACTATGAAATAACATAAATGGAATTATGCAGTGACAAAAAAAGTGTTAAACAAATCAAAACTATCTTATATTTTAGATTCTTTAAAGTAGCCACCCTTTGCCTTGATGGAAAGGCAAAGGCTTTGGAAATAAATTCATACACAGGATCAACTTCTCTATTTATATTTGTCTAAAAAAAACACATTTCAAGCATTTAAGCATAAGCCTTTAGATCAAAATGGCTTTAAGATAATGAAAAACATAGAACATTCAATCAGGTGTGTCCAAACTTTTGACTGGTAGTGTACTTCATAAAGCTGTACTGATACTACTTGTGATAACCAAGCTCTGACCTTGGCTTTTGTTTTTAAAAAGTATATTAGCATTTGTAGTGCAACAATATGATCTAAAATATTTAAGGGTACACAGTACAGTTAATCCCTGTGCTGAGGCTCCCTGGTTTCTTTGTGAGACAACATGTCATTAGCAAGATAATCAAGCTTGTTCCCATTATCGCTGCTCATTTTAATGAGCTGTGCACATCCGCAGCACGGCCTCCAGAGATGTGCCATCAGACAACAAGGCCCATTTTTCTCCTACGTACTCTAATTCGCTGTTAATGTGTCTAAATCAAGGACAATAACACAACAACATTTTAATTTCAGTTTTCTCAATACATATGTTAACTTTGGGGCATGTATAAACAAGGCAATTAATGGTACTCTTTCGTCCGGGAATGTGTGCAGGTTTGTGTTTGGCGTGGGTGTTTTAAAATGCTGCGTTTCTTCAATAACGGCCCCTAAGTACAACTACTCCATATCTGCTGCTCCGTTGCCATTCGATCAGCAGACACTCGCTGGGTAGAGTATATTTTACAGGAGAAATATGCAGCATCTCCATCATGAGAGAAGGCTATGATGCGTGACCTGCTTGACTCCGTTGATGAATGATTTATCAAAAGCACACACACACACACACACACCGGCGTTGGTTCTAGCTAAGGCTGCGGACGCGGGGAGAGGCAGGCGGGGAGAGGAATAAGACTGAGTGCTGAATCTGAGAGCAGGATGTGAAGCTCCAGATGGTGTGTGTGTGACAGGTGTGAGCGTCACTGGGAATTACACTACACTTGTGATACTCTGACTTCGCAAGGTGTGATATTTCAACTCTAATTTCAGCTGCACATTACGCTGCTCGAAGATTGCCTTGAAGTAACGTGAATGGGTTTTGGAACCAGGAAAAGTGGCACAACTAAGCAGATCGCTGTTTGAAGATAATGCGATTTAAAATACACAATAAGGGTTTTGCAAAGCACCAATTCGATCGAGATTTAAGTGTTTGCCAATCAGAGTTTGTAAAATGCACTTAGAATTTTTGGTACACCTGAGAGTTACATGCTAAAACAAGATTTGCATATCAGCCCTCCATAAATCAAATTTCCAATTCTTAATTTCAATCAGTTAATTAATTATAATAGTTTAATTACAGATATTGTTGATGTAAGTGCCATAACGTCTCACTGGGATTTGGCTAGAATGGCGCGCAATTAGGAGTTACACTGCTACTTTAATGCTATTTTTGCTGTTAATTCCAACCAGAATACATATGTACTTTTCTTGAATAATACTAAAAATCTCAGTATAAATGTGCTGTAGTGTGCAGACATTTAAAAAAGGAAGGAAGTGTCTCCAGGTTTTTATTAGTTCTGACAGGTGTCAGGTGGAAACACTCGGATTCTTGGTTCAAAGCACTAAATTTGTTGGTGGTATATTGTCTCAGAAATGTGTGTGTGACTCGGTATAGAGAGTCTCCAAACACTCACCATGGGGTGTTTTCAGAAACTCTAACTTTTGATTCCCTTCAGTTGGTGGCAGCTCAGTAGCTACAACTGTATGGGTTTCAGAGCGCTTTCTTCTCACACTGCACTTCATCACTATTAGCTTTCCTGCTTCCAGTGCCATTATTTTCTCTCCATTTATTCCCCCCCCCCCCTCTCTCTCTCTCTCAGACACACACAATAGCACTTCTTCTCACTTTGCCCCTCTCTTCCTCACCCCTCACCTCGCGCAGCCCCGGCTCAGGTGTTTAAACTCTCTTATTTTGTAGACGCGGGGCGATGTTGCAGTTGCTATTATCTCCATTTTTACAGGCCATCTCTCCTAACTCTGTGTTACACTACTTGATCGGGCTGAGAGGAGACGCCAGAGAAGACAGAGAGCGAGAGAGGAGGGGAGGGGAGGGGGAGAAGGTGGTGGAGAGGAGAGAGGAAAGAAGGAAAAAAAAACGCCGCAAGTGTTTACCATTGCTCTGAATACAAATTGCAGCTGTCAGAACCACAAACCGAGTGATATTAACATTTGGCTCAGACAAATATGCTCTCTTGGCTTAAAATATAGCCGGCGTTTTCACTGCATCTCCATCTCAAACACCCATTATAATTGACATTAATTCAGTGTTAGCAAGCTGTGAAAATGTAATTTCCAGTTCAAGAGCTCCAATTGGAGCTTAGTTGAAGTGGAGAGCATTAGACTGTCTGCTGAATTGGTTTTGCCTGGCTGAGATTGCCCCGGCTGCTCTGCTGAGAGGGACGGGTTAATAGATCGACGGCGGAGGGAGGCTGAGAGAGTGATAGGGATAGAGTGAGAGAAAGAGAAAAGAAAGAGCGGGAGTGTGGTTATTTAGAGGCGAGGTGGAGGTAAAGGAAGAGCGGAGTGCGGAGGTGTGAGGGGCGAGTGATTGGCTTGATTTCCCCTGTGTGTCTGTCATCATTGGGGAGCTGCTCCGGCTCCGTCAGCCAGCCGGGAGCGCGGCTGCAGCTCCTAATGCCGCCGCTGCCTACACCGCACAGCTATTTGCAGGAAGGCGCTGTGGTTTTATGGTCAGATTTATTGGTCATCATTGCCTTTTTGGAGGAAATGAATGAACAGAGGCGAGAGGCAATTTCTTGTTTGGCCTTCCCTTCTTTCCTCTCGCCCGTAAATGCGGTGTGGAGATTCGCTATATTGTGTTTATTCATGCTGAAAATCTTTTATTAGGGCCTTGTTTAGCTGTATTTGCCTGTTGAGTGTTTGCCAGTTCTGTCTTCTCTGTCTCATCTGCCGGCTTACTTTTGTTGCCTTGTTCTTTGTATTGTCTGATTAATTTTGCGTGTGTGCGTTGCCTGGCTGTCAGCTGCTTTTGTGCTGTTGTGTTTTAAAGTTTTGCGGGATTTGTTCTGTTTATTGCCTGTCTGGTTGCTCCCTAAACCATTTGGCTCTGCCACAGTCTGTGTGATAGTTGGACGTCTCTCAGGACTCTTCACAGCTAACCGGGCAACGCTGGCACGTCTTAGTGTTTATGAGACAGCGGGCATGTGTTTGGTCCCACCTGGCAGGGGGAGATAGAGAGGGAGGGGGACGAAGGGCTCGAAGGAGTGTGAATGAGAGGCCTGTTGTGACGCTGTGGGGAGCGGGCGGGCATATTGGAAAGCAGCAGGTGCTCAGCCAATCTGGGAGGCTGCCGGAGCCCCCGACACAGCCGCCTCAAAGGAGGGAGAGCCTCTGATTGGCTGCGGATCAAGACGGACAGGGGCAGCGACCACGGCGCATTGCCAAGGACCCAGTCAGGGTGCACCTGGCCTGGTGTCACATGACCGGAGATGTCTCAGACAGACCCTGTGTGTGTGGTGTCTGTGCGTGTGTGTGTGGTTGCTTTGAAGTCCTTGGTTCTAGCTTGTTTTTGTTGTGACCACATGGGGAGAGGAGGCCCGGCTCCTCCTCTCAGGAGAGCCAGTGGGAGTGGGGTTGTCTGTTTGCCAGTCGCCATAGATGGCTGCTTTTCAGCGGAGCTCGGATGCCTCTTTGTTTTTCGGCTAATTTGATTTTATTCTCACATCTCTAATCCCTCTGGGGGAGGCCGGTCAGTGTTCAGCCTCTCTGCTATTAGAATACCAATCAAACACCCACCCATACCGAAAAAACACTCAATAACCCCACGCCGAGAGGAGCCGCCTCTTCATCTTGTGTCTTTCGAGTGTATTTCAGAGCGTATACTTGCAAACCAGCAGAACCATTTGGCCACAGAGTCTGACTGCTGCTGCCCATATATTCCACACAGGTTTCTGAAGCACGGGCGGAAGTAAATAAAGCATTAGGTAATCATTGTGATGCCGGTGTTGTCAAAACACTATGGCTGGCCTCATTTGTCATGAAAATACCGGAGGAGCGCACATGCACGGCTAATGTGCAAATGTATATTTAATAGACCTTGATCTGCGACTCCGGACCTTTTAAAAAGCATGTTCAACCCTCCAGCTCCCTCATGATACTAAATGGGTTTTTGAGGAACAGCCACATGCAAGTCAAGACAGCATGGTTCCAATTCGCAGTGACAGCTTGAAGCAGCGGTGAGATTACACGATCATTGATTATGCAGCGGGAGCCTTCAGTGCTGTATGGAAAGGTTATGATATTATGGTGCGTTTGACGTTGAAATCATTCATGTTCAAGTGCTTGAGCATCGTTTTTCCATCCCTCCAGAGGGACTGAACCAGATCGAGGCGGAAAGGATTACTCCCTCCATGATCTCTCATCCGTCCAGGATTTCTCCTCCCTGATTCTTGGCTCCTGGACTTTTCTCCTTCACCCTGAATGACCCCTGACTCCGGCGGGCCGTGACCCAGGAAGAGGAAATTACCCAGAGGAAATAGCCCCCCCCCCCCCCCCCCCCACCCCCATGACTGCGGCTGACCCCTGTCTCTGGCTCGCGAAAGGAAAAACTACAGCCGTTATGTCATAATTTCTCAGCCTCAGCAATAGAAGCCCAGAGAGGAAGACGAAGAGAGATAAGGGCGAGGGAGGGAACAGAACAGGAAGATTGAGTAGGACAGTCTATTGTTGAGAAATTGTTCGTTTTTCTGTGTCAGGACAAAAGAGAAATCAATGGCAGATATTGATGTTGAGCTCAAGGCTCACTTGCATCGTTGCGGCTTTGTCACATCTCTTTCTCCCTCGCTCTCTCTCTCTCTCTCTGCTTATTTGTGATTTTGAAGCTGTGTGGTGACTCTGTCTGTGTCTGTGTGTGTGTGTGTGTGTGTGTGTGTGGCAGTCTGTCTTTCTTTGTCTCAGGATGACGTCACAAGCTTGTTTTTGGGAAAGCTGAAATGAGTGCGTTGCTTGCATCAGCATGTGGAAATTCATCCTCAGTAGAGCTGGAGAGATTAGAGTGTTTTTGGCCCGTTAATGTTCGGTGTAAAACACTCACCTGTCACTCAAGACGTTCCTCAGTGTCACTTTGGGATCCGTCGAGTCCTCCGTCGCTGCTGTGACCTCCTCTGTGAAATTCAGTGACCCGATCCTCATTCTGGAATGAGCGTTCGGGGTGTGTGTGTGTGTGTGTGTGTGTGTGTGTGTGTGTGTGAGTGGCAGCCCTTGAGCAGATGGCAGAAGGACGCCTCTGTGTCAGTGACACAGAGCTCAGCACCATGCCCATCACTCACCTTTGTAAATAATTAGTGTAGCTGCTGTGTGTGAGACAAAGAGACATTGTGTGTGTGTGTGTGTGTGTGTGTGTTTGCCTCTGTGTGCACCCACAAATGAATGTAATACATGCAAGTTGTTTTTGCATGTATATGTATATGTGCATGTGTGTGTGAAAGCCTGCATGTGTCTGAGTGTGTGTGTGTGTATGCAAGTGTTTGTGCGCGAGTCTGTGTGTTTCTGTGTGTATACGTATGTGTGTGTGTAGGTGTGTGTAGGTGTACACATGCATGCTTGTGTGTGTTTGGGTCTCGGTGCATGCGTGTGTGTGTGTTTGTGTGTACACATGCATGCTTGTGTGTGTGTGTGTGTGTGTGTGTGTGTGTGTGTCCGTGCACAGATGAGTGTGTTTATGTGTCCAAGTTGGTTCCATCTTTCCAGGCTTTTACCATTAGGCAGTCAGAAACCCAACTGATTTTGCAATTTCATTTTCAATTTCAATTTAAAAGAAATATATTTTTTGAAAAACACCGCTCTTTTGTTTGTTAACTACCACCAACCCACTCAGTCAAGCCATGCAAGGCTATTGCACATAACTTGTAGTGCAATATTTTCACTTGACTTTAAGCTCAGTTTCCTTGCCACTGCACCAGTTACTGTGAGAGAAGAAAGGAAAAAATAAAAAGCAAAGCTACTCAAGTGGTACAGACGAAGTAAAGAGAGAGGAAAATAGAAGCTTTATTGACAACTTCTATCAAAGGATGACCTGCTGCTAGCAGACAGTATTACTGCTGCCTCTGAGCTCAACGAGCTCAAACGCTCGCTCCACTGCACCAACGGTAAGAGTGATGGTGGGTGATGCTGAGAGCCAAGGGCAAATAATATTAGAGACAGTGATAATAATGATGAGGGGGAGGAGGATGACCAGCATCAGAACATGATGAGTGACACAATGTGTGTATCATTCTTTTCTCAGTCAGGAGAGATCACGGTGTTCTTCTCCGGCTCCTGCATGCACTTTGCTCAGCTCCAACTTTTAAGGTAATGTACAGACAGGATGGATTGCAAAGGGTTAGGTTAGGATTTAGGGGGGCCCATGCTTTCCTCTGCCTGGGGCCCCCAAATCACTAAGTCCGCCCCTGTGCTGGATCTCAGCTTTTCATTATCTGTCCCCTTGTCGTCTCTGCTCATCTTTCTCCACTTTACTTCCATCCAGAGTTGTTGTGGTCGGGGTTTTCAGCACATTAATCTCTCATCACTGCATGTTAATTGCTAAAAATACATGAGTTCTCCCTGTTTCCAAGATACAGACCTGAGTCCAAGCTTTCGTATCTGCAGTGATTACCTTCAACTTACATCGCCATCATCATTAGCGCCCACACATGTACTACACTACCTGTTCATGTAATGTCCTCTTTCACACTTAGATCATATGTGCACAACTGCTGACGGACACTAGCTTGCACACACACACACACACACACACACACATACACACACACACAAACAAACAAGCAATTAAGTTTGAAAATCTGAAATTAAATCACAAACACGGGCTAATTTCCTTGGCAACGGCACAGTGAACACATCTCCCCTTGTAACTGGCCATTTAGTATGAGCCTGTGTCATTGTCTTAGCAAAAGAAGTAATCAGTGAGACAGAGATAAAGCCCGAATTACAGAAGAAAGGGAGACAAAAAGACTGGAGAGAGGGGTTGAAAGAGTGGGAGAGTGATGGGAAGAGAGAGACACAGAGAGAGCGAGCCAAGACCCTTGTGAATACAAGTGCTAGATGTATATATCTGTAATCTGCTTAATTTTACATGCTGTTTAAACAGGCAATCCATTTTTAAACACTTCCATTTTCCTTGGCAAGCACATTCTGTGCCGAGGGAAGAGAGCCCTTTCTTCGCTGCCGTTTACTGTTGGGCTCAGGCTTAGACACTGAGCAGAGCTGGAAGCAATAAAGCCATTACTCTAATGTCACAGTAAAGCCACATCAATCATGGATACACCTCTGTATCTGAAAACATTGTGTTGAATTTGTGCAAAAGCAATCTAAAAACAGCAAAGTGAAAATCTGTTTCCCTCTGTGTTTTACTGTTCTTCTGTCTGTGGGAGGCTCAAAGTGAATTTTAACTCAGATTTAGATTCGTGATGATGATGAGTTTGTCTAGCTTGTGTCTCAAAAGCAGGCTTAAAGAAAAGCTTGTGGTGTACATCTAGCACTTTACTATTTCTATCATTTGTTTTCCTGCATCTCAATCGCTCCTCTGCTGCTTCAGACCCAGCTAGACTGAACATCTTGGGATATATACATCAAAGTCTCACATCTTACATTGCTTATATAAAACCACTTCACATATCGACAGAAATATCAATGTGAACTAAGTGGTTTCTGCTTAAGAAAATAATTTTCTTAGTCCTTTCAGACAATGATTCATGGCAGCCAGTTCCCAGAAAACACTCGATTTGAATGAGCTCAACAGGAAGAACGCGGAACATGTTGGAAGTGATGACTGCATGCTTTTATTTTACCCACGGAGAACATCAAGTGAAAACTGCTCAGCTAGACTAAATTTTCAGGGACTCATGAGTCATGACAAAGCTTATTTAATCAAACGCCCCATGCCCCGAATTATACCACAAAGCCAGACAAAGGGAAATGGCTTGTAAATAATGGACAATAGTGGTACGGTGAGGGAAATAAGCTAAGTTAAAAACACACTGATACCGCCATTCAGCCTGCCAACTGTCAGCTGCACACCTGCAGCTCTAACAGTCTTCAGCGCACTACAGCGTACAACAGTGACACACACCGACACAACACAAACTCAACAAACTTAAACACGCACTTGTTTCCTTGTTTGTAATCTCCCCAGTGTGAGATGCGTTTGCGGTTCTGGGCCGTTGCGAGCGGTCCTGTGACTCCGCCTGGCCAAGCCTCCTCCGCTGAGGCCCAGAGACGTGCCAGGCCCTGATCCTGGCTGCAGGCCTGCCCCGGGCTGTGTGGGGCTCATTTATGAGCCAGGACGACATTCTGATGCGGGATCGCAACCCCGCTCCCCACTCGCTCCCTCATAACCCACTCCGTTTGTTTCCGATTCGGCTGAAAATTTCATTAGGAAAGCCACCGACCGTCCAGGCAGGCTCGCTGCAGGAATGTGAATGAGTGAAGGAGAATCTAGCCGTGTTTTGTTTCTTTCCGTCTCTGTCACTGTAATGTGTCATTTCTCTGAGTAGAATAGAATAGAATAGAATAGAATAGAATAGAATACCAGTCAACAGTTTGGACACACCTGATTGAATGTACCATGTTTTTCATTCTCTTAAAGCCATTTTGATCTAAAGGCTTATGCTTAAATGCCTGAAATTTGTTTCTTAGACAAATATAAATAGTGAAGTTGATGCCTGTATATATATTTCTTTCCAAAGCCTTTGCCTTTCCATTAAGGGAATAAAAGATTCACTGTTTCTGGCCGTTCAGTAAGGAGGGGTCAGTTTGGCAAGACCAACTATTTATATATGCCAAGAGCTCAGTACAGAGCTGATCTACCACTCTGTAGTGAGAACTTTTGAATGAACATGTCCTTACACAATCAAAGCCAGTCATCTTGGTTTACTTGTAGCCTAATTAGTAGCAATATCACTGCCATTTCCCCTGCTGAGTCAGAAAATACCTATTTAGCATATCATTTTGTGAATAATACCCACTCCATTATGAAGTATGTCGAAAATCAGAGTGAGAAAACAGTTGGTTGGATGTTTCTTTGCTGTTGTTGGTGGTGTTGTTTGTAGCTGATGGGCTGTGCGGTGTAAAGCGCTTCACTCAGCGGGGGAGGCAGTGATTTATGTGTTGTGCAGGACGGAGGCTACACATCTTGCTGACACAAGTCACACATCAACAGGAGTTATGTCCACCCAAACACAATGCAAACTCTGAAAATGGACCAAAGCTAGGCATAAACTAAGCTTTGGTTATATACCACACACACACACACACACACACACACACCCACCCCTCCGGGCAGGTCCCTCCTTCGCTCGCTGTTTGTTCATCTGTTCCTTTTTGCCCAGGAAGATATGTATGCATTGCCACGAAGCATAAATAAACATGGACACACACAAAGACACACACATGCACACACACACACACACACACACACACACACATACTGCATATAGACACACAGGCACACACACATACTGCATATAGACACACATGCACACGCATACACATGCAACACAAAACAAACAAACCACTGCACACTGTAAATAGTCACACTTACACACACACAAGCAAACAAAAGTGCCCTCCCAATTTATAGAAATCAGCAGCGTGCCTATTTCCAGTTTGCTGGGTGGAAAAACACTAATTAGCAATAAGTGTTTTTGCTTATTAGCAGATTGTTTCTGGACATTATGTTTCTTGTGAATTAATGTGGCCCGCAGTGCTCGTCTTATCAGAAGGACACAGACTGATGAGCTGAATTGTCAGTCCAAACAAAGTGAAACAGAACTGAATGAGGATGACTGTGTTTTGTGTGTGCATGTGAGTGTGTGATAATATGTATGAATTCGCGGTCGTGGCCTCGAAAGGTGTCAATCTTTCACTTTAAATTTTTGAATGACTGATTTCGATGATATTACAGTCAGCTTTAAAACCCTGCTATAGACACGGCTGCCTTTTAACAGCAGAGGCAACACATAAGAACCAATTCTACAGCAGCAGTCCACATAACAAAGTTACCATTCTGTTTCTTGTGCTGGCCTCTGAGCCTCAAAGCAGACGCTGCCAACTTGGTGATGTGCCATCCAAAACTGGCAAAGATGGCTTAGCTGGAATTGGATTGCGGCCAAAACATCCCTCCCCTTCTGAACTACACATGCTCGCAGAACAATACACAGCTGCGCTTGCAAAGCCAACGCACAGTCAGATATAATATACAGACACACGCAGGTATGTAGGCATATGCACACACACACACATTTACAGCAAGTTATTGAGGGCTGAGGGCGGCGTCTCGGTGCGTCCCGGCTGAAAGTGAGGATGCCGTCTAAGTTTGAAGACTTGCCTACAGTACTGACATCCCAGTGTTCTGAATACCAACAGCGAGATCAGGACAACATTAGTGACCTTTCATAATGCGGAGCCAGGCGAGGCAGGAGGAGGCGAGGAGAGGTGGGCAGCCAGGAAAACACACTCCAGCCTCTGCATCATGTTGGAGTGCATGCTCAGGGCTACGCAGGTCTGATTAGGAATGGCTCAATGGCATTTTCTATACCAATATCTCCCTGTCTCCTCTCTCTCCCTCTCTTTTTCTCTATGCCGTCCTATTTTCCTCCTCCTCCCTCTGCTGCCGTTTCCTCCCAAGACGCTACCATACTTTTGATTTATGAGTGTGTTTGTTTTGCGAGTGCACTTTCGAGTGACTCACACCTCAGCCAGGTAACTGACAGCGGGTCTTGGACATCGGCGAGTTCATTAACATGCTGGAGCATCACCAGCCACGGTTGCCATGACGTCAGCGTTTCTGTGGAAACTCATTCGGGGACCAGGGTCAGATTCACATTCTGCTACAATCATATTACTATTCATCTCGCCTAGTTGTCAGAGAAGACACTTTGAATATTCCCTTGAACATTTTGTCTGTTTTCTGTTCTCATAATCACCATAATGAACAATTACCATTATTGTTACTCGCCGTTGATGATAAATAGTGGAACAGTCTGAAACAGGTTTTTTAAACGCCTGCGGGGCACAACTGTCTGCATTTGGAAATGAAAACTCAACAGCAGTGAGAGGTGACAAAACACCTGACTGGCTCTCTAATGTGTGTTTAATTGTCCAAAGCGAGCTCATATTGTATCAGAGAGCCTGCTACCTCAAGCGAGCTAGAGCGGGGATTTCAACAGCAGATTAGTCAGACTGACAAACCTGTTCTGTGATACACGAGTGGACATGGGTTTTATTACGCTATAATCACCTCTACTGAGCCGGTGAGAAGCTGAGAGACTTTACTCCCCAGAGAGACGCAGGATGGACTGATGACGAGCGTCTCTCCCTCCCCAGCTGACAGAAAATATATTGTGGTCGTGCTTCGACAGCTGTGTTGCTTACTCTCATATCGGAAGGTGCAACGACAGGATCTGTAATAATCAACACAGCTGCCCCTCCTGAATGTACATGGTTTTACCTACAAGCAATTAAAAACAAGCCCATTTTCATTATGAGGTTGAGTGACTCCCTTATGCATGGCAACATGATTACATGATTACATTTGTAAGGCAGGAGCACCGTGGGGCTTGTGACGGGAACGTCGGCGGTTTGAATCCCCGCACCCACTGGGAAAATCTGCACTGGGAAAAAAATATCCATTTTAGGCAAATCTAGACTAGTGTAGGTTCTTAAAATCTTATTTTTATTAAAACAAGTGAAAACTTCTTGTGTTTCCAATGCAAATTAACTTCCTTTTCTTTTTGTTTTTCAATCAAGTGACATTTTCTTGATATTAGTGGAGCGCTCCGACTTATTTTAAGATATTGTTACTTGTATTGACAAAATTCTCAAAACTGCATTGGAAACCAGTGAAATTACCTCGCCCTGTTGGCAGTGGTGAATTAATAATGCTTCCCCTTCCCTCAGCAGCTGTCAGCGAAGTGCCCTTTAGTAAGGCACTGAACCCCCAACTGCTCCAGTGGAGCTGCTCAGTGGCCGAACAGTACCAAACCGAAAGGGCATCTCCCTGATGTGAGTATGTAAATGTGTGTAGCCCTGCCCGAAACACAAGAATCCCAACACTACATAAATACTAAAAATGTGCCCTTCAGAATCACAGATAAAGTTAGTTTATTTTCCGTGGACGCCCTCCAAGATGTCTATCAGGCTGCAGAAGTTGAGAACCCAAGCATTAGATATACTCTCTGAACTACCCCATCTCCTCTTATCAGACCTCCTCTCGTACAGCTCAATCACACAGGCAATTTATACACAACCTCTAATCCCTTAGAGAAATGTGTGTGCATCCACCTGAAAGCAGATGAGGGGGGAAAAACTGGCTTCTACGATATCAATAACTCCTCCCATCAGTCAATCCCTCCCTGACCTCCTTTTGATGGGAAAAGACATAAGATCTTTTTCTCTGCAATAAGATGCTGGTCCCAGAGGCAAATGCAGACACACGCTCGCACAGGTACACAGGCACATGCAGATAAAGACACACACACACACAAACACCCAGACAGACTATAGGAAAGCACACACTCACACATTTTAATTAGCAGCACTTTATTCCATAGTGCAGAAAGCACTAAACCGTAGGCTAATTAATCTCCACAGTCTGTGTTTTCATTGCTAAACCACCTCAGGGAGACGCCCAGGTTGGTCTCTACTTTGTTGAGTTTATCTGCTGGGAAACAGGAAACAATAAAGTTGAAAATCTTAAGAGGTAACAGGGGGAAGGTCCTCAGATTAATATGCTGTTGAAGTCATTTGGCTGCGCGGTACACTGATGGTCAATTCCCACACCGTGAATGTGGAATGCCAACCGTTATCTTCGATATTGGCTTTTTCTGTGCTTGTGCGTGTGTGTGTGTGTGTGTGTGTGTGCTCAATTTGGTCACACACTGCTTCTCATTACAAATCATCTCATGACTGTATGCAATTTGTGGCTCTCCTCTGTAGCCTTTTGTGAGCAGACAGGCCGAGTACTGTCTCTCTCTCTCTCTATCTGTTTCTCTCTCCACCATTCCTCCCCTGTGTGTCTCTGTCAATCGGTCTGTCTCTCTCTCTCTCCCAGCCACTTCTGAGGACATAACCCCGTCCAAAACATCTGCAAATCGTAACTGCCCATGGATGACCATGTTCTTCCTGTGCGGATGACGTCGGCTCCGGCCGCTCGGCGATGGGATGACTGGGCTCTCTGTGTTTGTCAGAGCGGCCGGTAATAGCACAGAGAGGGGAGGGGAAACTCAAGAATGCAGAAGCAGAGCGTGAACCCACGAAGGTACTTCTAATCCTCCTGGCGTCTCGGCGGTAAAGGGCAAATGGCTGATCAGATTGCTGAAATCGAGGCTAGACATCCTGCAGTAATAAACCTGCCTGCGAGTGGGAGTAGATTGTCAAGATAAAGTCAGATGCAAGTTTAATTTCGCAAACAATGCAGCGGCTCATTTGTCTCCATCTTCACAAGATGTGCATGTCTCTGACTGCGTCTGGATGACTGCTTCATTTGATGGATATGGAGGCTGATGGGGAAATGCAGCCCAATGCAACAGAGATGATGCCACCCAAACCCCCCAAGTTATAGCCACACACACACACACACACACACACACACACACACAGGCACCACAAGACTAATCCTCTTAAGTGTCAGTCTGAACTGTAGGGGCACAGCAGGTCTTGTGCCCCTGCTGTGGGTGCTGGCCTCATTTCCACTGCTCATTTCCTGCCCAGGGCAACACCTTCCCTGCTCCTGTGCGACTCCTGTGTCCATCCCCCCCCAAAAAATGGCCCACCTCTTTTTTTTTCATGCCTAATACTCCCCTCGCCACCCTCTGTCACGTTCCACTTCTTCAGCTTGCTTCTTGTCTTAGCTTGTTTCTCTTGCAGTCTCCCCCAATTTCTCTGTCATTTTCTCCATCATTCGTGCTCGTCTTTTGCGTGTGTGTGTGTGTGTGTGTGTGTAGCGAGGCTGTAGGAACAGCTTCGTTGTCAGACGGCGCTGGCATTTATAAAGGTAATGCATTCAGTCACTGGCAGAGTGTTATGACTTACTGTGGAGCGGCTGTCCACTCCCGCCTCCAGCCAAACGCTGTCAGGACGGAGCAGCTTGCCTACTGCAAAACACTGCAGTCAGATGGACAGAAAGACCTGCCGCCTGACAGGCAAACTGTCTGCGCCCAGACTGACCAATAGGCTGCTTTTACAGATGCAGCTGAGGAAGAAAATAACTGTCAGGATCAAGCGAACGACAAAATTGTTCTCTGCGGATGAAAGAGCTCACATGTCATGCCATCTGTCGTATTGAGTAGACTTGAAGCTCCTGTACCAGTATGGATTCAGTCATTTAGAAACACTTTGTCTTTGCTCCGGTGCGGCCGCCTTGCAATTCAAGTTTGTTTTTGCCGGCAGAGCGGTCTGCATGTTACCTTTAAGGACTGACTCATTCCTGAGGCTGCAGTCCTATTTGACTTGGCAGGGCAATCATGAGGCCACAGAGGTGGGTAGTAATGCTGGAAATGGCCAGTTGATAGTTACAGATGTGGCATTCACAGGTTAGTAGAGGAAACACAAGACCGTCGAGTTTAGAGAACAGATTGAGCAGTACGGACAATTAGTTTGCTCCTCCTGAGCATAATGGCACACTTGGTGACAGTTTGCAATCATCACATAAATTACATCTCCGATATCATTTAAGAAAATGCAATTTAGAAACAAAAACTTCAGCCGGGAATTCTCCTCTCCCTATGCAGTCAAGCTGTTGCTTTATTTTAGACTCATTAAGTGAAAATACAGCAAAATAGCCCTAACATTTTACCGCTATATTTTCCACAAAGAAACATCTTTAAAATAGCGACAACAGCAGTAACTTCAGTGAATCAAGTTGACACGGTTGCAGTTGATGAGAAAAAATAGTGTTAAATAAAAAAAAAAATAATAATAAAATAAAAATCAGATATGTAGTGAGTTTTTCTAGAATGCACTTGTGGTTGTAATACTTGCACACACCTTCACAATATTAATTTCAATCCTTGTTACAAAAAGCTATTTCCAACTCTTGGCTTTCATAGTTCAGTTTATCCCATCGTACATCTATTCACTAGAATCCCTTTTCAGCATTACTGTACATACAGGTTTTCCTCTCAAATATGGCAACAGGGAGCAACTTCAGAGAATGCAGCTAGGCAACAGTCACCATGTCCGCTGAGCAACAACACGCTTCATCCCCAGCCATCCTGATTCAACATGGTCCTCGCATCCACTTCACTCTCTTCACCATGGCCGCTGTGCCATCCTCTTGTTAGAGAGGTTGCAGGAAGTTAATTCCCCTTTAATACCCAGGACTATACTGCACTTCCGCTACCACAGCTTCCTCACGTCCAGAGGGTCAGTCCAATTTGCCATCATTTCAAAACAACACAAATATGTAAACAGCTTAGAAAATATGCGCACACACAAAAAAAATCCAAAGCATTTGTTTCCACAACGCAGTGTTTCTTTTTTCCTTATTCCTCAGCAGTGCAAAAAATGAGAATACGAGGAAAAAAACAACGAAAACAAAAACAATAAATAGAGTTCCTCTGTTATATATTTCTGTGTTTATGTATTTATATATATATATATATATATATTTATAAAGATGGGTCTCTACATGAGCACGCAGCTCTTGGCCCGGTCCTTCCTCATGGCCGGGGCGGGGTCCAATTGCTCAGTCCGGCCCGGTAGGGGCGGCAGGGGCAGCTGCGACACGCGCTTCAGGCCCCTGCGGGAACTGCTACGCTTTAGCTGGGGCTTGTGCGGCCGCCGCACCGACGCCAGCGTGGTGATGTGGAACACGTCCCGGACGCTGTTCTCCGAAACCTTGGAGGTGCACTCCACGTAGGCCACCGCCCCAATCTGTCGAGCTATCGTGCTGCCCTGCAACACGGAGAGAGACGGAGCCACACGTCACATTCACCATCATCATCATAAATACCATCAGCATCATCTTGTTTTACATCGGGGTTTTTTGTCATTCAAGTTTTTATTAATTTGTCACATTTTTAGAAACAAAAAACAGACAAAGATAACTGAGGGAACATTAGCACAAAACAAAAAAACAAAAAAAACTGGGAAATAATAATAATAATGAAATAAATAAATAATTTAAAATAAAATTAAATTAAAAGTGGCAGTCAATCAAGGCATCCAGTCAGGACAGAGGCTATAAGTCCCCACTTGTTTTACATCTTCACCGCTCATCCTCGCTTTGCCTTTTCTCTTCTGAGTGGTTTTTGCCTGTTTTTTTCTTCCGCTGCTGTACTTGCCTACACTCTGATAGAAATCACTGACCTTGACAGAACAATGTCAGAACGCTACTTCTGACAGCACCACAGTGTTGTTTTGTTTGTCTCCTATCCTCGGGCTTTTAGCGGCCCTGTCAGACACATGAGTTCGCTGCACATCAAGGTGCGGTGTTGCGAGCGCTTTGCAAAGAACACGAAATTCCACGCCTCGCGCCCCATCCTTCGCCATACCACCTTCACCATCTTCAGCGGAAGACTAAAGGCAGACAGAGATGTTGATCTAAACATGTCTGCAGACAAATGAAGCTCCTCCATCTGAGGCATGAATAATGTAGATGCTGTCTCCTCGGTCTGGCGCTGGCTGACTCTATGGCACCAGAGCGGGAACAGAGCAGCACACAGCCCATTGGGCCGGTGGTGACACTGTCTATGCAGCTATTTACAGAGGAGAGACAAAACTCCAGCAGAGCTCCTCCAGCACCACAGCTCACCCCAGAGTAATGTTATAATATACCCAGTTCATTGAGACTGTAAATTGTTTGCTTGAGATCAAATCAGAGAGCCAAATTTAATTTTAAACTCCCCTGGCCCTCCCTCGTCTCTACAGTACAGGCTTCTGCTCCTGTTTCACGGTTAGACTTTAAACCCGCACTCGCGCAGGATCCACACACGCTAAGGTTGCGACAGACGAGACACGACTGCATTTCCCATGACCCCTGGATCGCATGCTCTCCAACACAGAGAGCGCTTTTCATACCCGGCGGACCCGGTTTGATTATTATCAAGGCTGTGCACTGAGCCACATATACGTGTGAGAGGCAGCAAAGTCCTCATTAGGTGTAACGGCAGATTTAGATTCAGGGCGGCGTGGGGGAGGAGAAGGCCGAGGTATCGGGGAGGAGAGATTGTCGTGACAAGCAGAAAAGCTCGATCAGATCTCAGGCAGATTAGTGCGGAAATGTCTGGAGTTCAGCCGGTGGTCACTCTCGCCTGTGACTCCTCAGCTCCGTTGGAATTCAATTTAAGATCAACAATAGGATAACAACACAAGCTATTGGATTAGAGCAGCAAAAAGTTTATTGTGCAGAGCTTTGGCATCTGGTGTGTGACACACATTCTCTGGCCATGTTAGGGGGACAAACAGTAGCTGCCTCAGACAAAAATAGTGACTGAGAATGAGCAAAACAATAGCCTAATGTAAGCCCGGCCACAAACGGTCCCCAGCTATTTGACATTAGCTCTGTGGTTTGCCACTCTAGCCTTTGTTTATGCATCTTATTTACATGAACTGTCTTTTTTGTCAGCTGCTGATTTTTTCGGCGGCTGCCTGCTTTTAGCCTCCAGCGAGCTTTCAGACGGCGGTGGAAAAAAAAAGGCTTCTTTGTTCTGAGGGCTTTTGTGTGGCGCTGAAAAAGCCCCTCCACTTTGTGTATGTCTAACACGGGAGAGCGCAAAATGAACACGCAGAAAGCTGATTAAAATTCACGGATTTACAGAACAGTTTATCAACCCCCATACCCCCCTGCCCTCCCCTTACCCCCCTCCCCCTCTTCTCCCCGTCCCCTTGGCTTAGAGGTCATGGCGGCATGCGATAAAAGGGCTCACTCATTTATCAATGTCCGTTTTTCTATTCATCCTGCATTTTGAAAATCCCTAAATCTGCATGAATATTTCATTTCAGGGAGAAAAATGTGTCCCTAGACATAAACTCCTCCAACCACCCATGCCTCTTCCCGGCCCCTTGCCATAAGCAACCTTACATCGCTGTCAGCAAATTACGGTCAAAACGCCAACCCCAGCAACATGTCCCGAGGGGTTTGGCACAGCTCTTATTCTACGGTAGTTGATTGTGTTGAGTGAGCCTCCTCTCACACTCCCCTCCTCTGGGACTTCACTACAGAAGCAAACGCCGCTGCTGATCCTAGATGGAAAAATCGCACGTTATTGCTGGATTGCTTTCTAATGTCTTTTCTGCGTCCTTTGTTGTTTTCAGACCCCTTTTCCTTTCCCTTCCCTCTTCCTTTCTCCCTTCTCTCTGTCATTATTTATCCCTCCGTTTTTTCCTCGAATATCCATCATGCACTTGTCCTCACCTGTTCGTGGGTGACAGGGATGAGCCGCTGCTTGGAGAGTTCCCTCAGGGTGCTGACGTCTGTCCTCATGTCCAGCTTACAGCCCACCAGCACTACCTTGGCATTGGGACAAAACTCCTGCGTCTCCCCCTGCCACTGTGGACACAAGGAGACAGAAATACATCAGTGATTACCCATCAGTGGCTATGCTAAATACTGCTGAGGCCAACGCAGGGCAGCCTGTATTGACGAGTGAAATGAACTGAACACTGAAGACCTTTACCCTCTCTGACAATGAATACTTCAGCTTGTGGATGGTCTGGGATTGATTCACTAAGGGGGATTAATGCTCTTTTTGCTTCATCTAAGTCTCTTTATAAAAGACATTAGTTCAGTTTAAGGGTCAAAGTGAAATTAAATGTCTTTGTATATAAAGTCTTATTTCAGCATCTTCTGATATCTGTGTTGCTGAGATTAAATGAGTAGATGAGGTTACTTTTGCAGAGCAGTTACATAACATACATTATGTGTGTTATGTTACTAAAATGGATGAAAATTACACTTTTATTGCACAAGCTAAAGAACAATGTGAAATATGACTTTATTCATGATAGCTTGTTTCAGGTTTCTGCAGTATCCGATTTGTTTTATTTTCCTCACATAGCCTCAGTCAACAAATCTATTTCAGGTTCTGTACAGGAAAGGTTGAGCAGTCCTCCTTCAAACATCAGCCCGAGATTAAATGTCACTGCTGAAACTCAGCTGAACCAACATACTATCTTTTCTCTGCAACACAAATACCGAACAGGAGATCTGAAAGGTTCAAATATTCCAGATGCCATGTGCAGAATGTGAGGCCGTGCATTCATCCTTCAAGTTGAACACAACCTTTGACCTTTCAAGCCCATCCCTATTCTCTCAATACCACCCAATCGAAGCGTTTGATTGTTTAACCCTCACTCCTCTGACCACCTCCCCCAGCTGTCGTCCAGTGACCTTGGTGACCCGCTAGTCCCTGGAGGTCAAGAGTCTAATTTGGGACGGTGATTGTGCAACAGGTTTTCCATGTGCCCCCAAAGTTTCAGAGATTACCAGGGCAACAGCTAGGGGTCAGAGGTCACGGCAACCCCCTGCCAGGGGATTCATGGGAAAACCAAAAGCCTGACGGTGGCTCTGCTTGCCCCTGTTGACAGTGTGCACTGAGGCTTGCGAGCGACTCGTGGGTTAAAAAAAAAAGGTGTCTCGGGTTAGATCTACAAAGTCTGTGGGAGCGTTTTAGCAGCTCCCTTCAGACCACTAAACACGTCAACAGGCCGGCCGTGGGAACGTCTTTAGCCCACAAGGGGAGCAGTTCAAAGGGAAACACACACACGGCCTCAAGATGAGAGACCACTGAAGGGCACAGGCCTGTTTTACATGACACACATGCACACAAACAAACCTATTAAGAGGGGTGTCTCCGCACATACAATGGGCATTACACAATATGTGTGGCACACACAGTCTGCCACTGGCTATAAAAACATGACCACAGTCAACCACCCCACCCATACCATACCACACTTTGGCCGCCACCCTGCTCAGAACTGTACGCCACCATACAAATGCTAACTACCAGCATCTGGCTGCTAATCCTGCATGAAACTCACATTTTGAATTTTAAATGCCCAATGCCCCACAGAACTGCAAGGTCTAGGACTCTTAAACAGGCTCTGCAACAGCTTCTCTTTGATTGGGCTGGCGTGGCTAATTTGCGTATCTGATATTCCACTCTAACCCAAACCCAGCCCGGCTGCAAAGCCTCTCCTCCCATTCTTCACTCTGACCCTCCATTCCTCAGAGGGCCAGGGGTCAAGTATCCCTGGATGTTTTGATGGGATAAAGGAATGGGAGGCTCTAACCTCTGTGCTGATTCGCTCTTTTGTTGAGCTATAAAAATGCAAGCTGCTGGCTCAGAAATGTGAGTGAATATAAGGTGCTGATGAGGAAAAACTGAATTCTGTCGGTTAGTTTTCCAGTGTCAAAGCAAACGTTAAATGCTGATCCAAAGTGTTGAGAAGAAGAGATAGACTGACTGAAAGCACTGACCTTCTTCATGACACTGTCCAAAGTCTCTGGGCGGCTGATGTCAAAACAGATGAGAACTGCATCTGAGTCAGGATATGCCAGCGGCCGCACGTTGTCGTAATAGGAGGAACCTGTGGACACACAATAACATACAGCATAAGGTCATGGTCTCCTCTGAGGAATTCCTCTGTGTCAACCTGGTTTTAACCTGATTTAACCCCACGAGGTTCTTCATCCTCACCATATGGCTGATTCTTTTAATTAGAAACATACTACACATCCCTGGGAGGTAATTTAAAGGTCATTAAGATACAGGTATCCCATTAAATCTGGGACGATGACATGCACTTGAACATGCTGCGGCTTCAATGCGCATGCTTGCATTCTGTAAATGGAAATGAGTGTTGATCTTAACAGCTGTGGGCAGATGTTTGAGTATCTTGGTCTCTTGGGTTTTAACACGCACGCAGCTGTGGCCTCTCTTTATCGCAGAGCTCAGGAGGAATGGTGAGGGGTTACTCAGAGAAGCACACACACACACACACACACACACACACACACAAACGTGAATTATAGTGAGCTGTGGACCGGAGGACTTGTGCACGCAATCCATAATCATCTCAAAACGACAGCGAATGCCAGCACAAAGGCCAAACTAAAGGTTGAACCCCTTAATTCTCTCGCCTCGTCCCTCTTCCCGTCTCTCTTGCAGATGGTCTTTTTTTTTTTTTTTTTAAATCTCCCCTTTTTTCCCTTTTTCAACTGTGTGAGATTCGCATGCATGCACTCACACACCTCTCCTCACTCTCGCTTTTCATTTCTGTACCTTGATCAAATTTGAAGGCAGAGTGGCGCCTCTGTACTTTCACAAGCCGCTCTGTTACACGGCTCCTGCACTCTTACTGCTCTCATTAGGAGGCTTGTAAAAATATCTGGTCTCTCTGGGAAACGTGGCTGCGGCTGTGGGCACCCACTGCACCCACCCTGCCTCCCCCCTGCCTCCCCCGGGAGCCGGTATGGACCTGAACTCTTACATTTCGATAGCAACAGCACCCTGGCTGCAGAAATGAAAACTCACAGGACTGGAGACTAAGCATTAGATTCTACACCTACGGCTGCTAAAAGGGGGCATATATCTGTGAACCACATAGAAGGGCACTGCATTCTTTGGTATATATAAATATCCCCAATCTTACGTTCACTGCCTTGTTATTCCAGAGGGTCATACCAAGTGACTATAATAGTTATAGATGATCCTCATACTTGCTGTTACCATGCTCTGAACCCGGCCTGACACAATGGCCTCCCAGCCTGTTGAAGTGCTGCATGCCTTTGTCTGGAAGGGTAAATGGAGTCCGCACAATGGCTGTACAGCCTGTTTTAGCATCACTATGTTCTCTTTGTTAATGATGGAATGAGACTACAACAATGGCTGCACGCGGCCCGTAGCCCTCGTCATTCAGCTGGCTGTCCCAGCCTGACCTCCCCCCCCCCTCCCCTCTGAGAACAATGCAACAGGCTCCCTGTCAGAGCATCGCAGGCTGCATATTGAAGATTGATGGCTTTTGTTAACTTGAGCGACTAAAAGAGTTTGTAGATGAAATTTAGCTCTGCAAAACTCTCTCAAGGAAGTTGTGCAAAATCTTTCATGACTCTTTCACTACCCATTACAGTTTTTGTTTGTTCGTCTACTTTCTCCGCCCGTAGCTTGCCATCTTTTCAGAGTAACATAAGAGGAAAGTAAAGAAAAAAAAAAGTAATTTCTCCCTACACCCTACAGGACACCATCGGGAAGTCATACTTCCCTCCCTGTCTTATTAACACAACAAGATTACTGGTGTTTAGTACTGCTGAGAGAGCAGGGCGAACACACATACACACACACACACACACACACACACACACATGCAAACACACTCCCCAAAAAGCCCAATCACACGGATGCCAGCTCCACCAGTCAGCAAAGTACATTGTACAACAGCGAGCCCTGATTGGTAGTGGTCACACATGAGGTGCTGTAGCTGCTGAAGTCGGTCTTTAGTATGTATCACAGTGCAGCAGGCCTGTACTGAGGTTAGAGCTGAGGAAGAAAAGAGACAGAGCATGGGAGGTGGAGAAAGGACAGAAAAGATTTAATGACTTTGACTGCGGGGTGAGGGCAAGGTGCAGAGGCATGCGAGGATGAGAGGAGAGACCGGGGAATTAAAGTGGAATCCAGATGAAGGGGTAGAGATGTCAGACGAGGGAAAGTTGAGACAATGGCGCTTGTTTGACTCTAGAAGTAATTAGAGGCTGGAACGAGACCTTTGGGATCAATTTGTCAATCCCGCAGATCAAAATGATTGGCAGGCCGCGGTCACGGCAGGCCTTGTCACAGCAAAGCAATTCACAGCTCTTCTGCCCTGAGCGACAGGGAAGCTACCTCAGCACTTTTGCAAAGTCAGAAAAAAAAAGTCCTCTGAGGGAGAGGAGGTGGAGAGGAGAGGGGGAGAAAAAAAAAGTGCTGTGTTTAAAACAAGCCGAGCAGGCACAAATAAAAGCCAATCACCATAACCATCAAGAACAGGAGGAGGAGGAGGAGGAGAGGAGAAAAAAGAGTTTTCCCCGATTGTAAAATATATCACCTCCACTGCCTGAAACGCGCTCGCCCACCTACCAGCTTGAAGACACGACCGGAGATAAAAGAGAATGGAGCTTTGGAGGAGTGGAGGGGGGTGGAGGGGGGGCTGTGGGCAGTCGGTGTTTGGGTAGGTAATGAAAGCACTGGACTCGGCAGGACAGATCAAATAAAGAGGTATGAGAGCTCTGGCTTGGCTATTGGTGGAGCTGGCCTGTGCCCATCCACTGTGAGGTGGAACAAAAGGTCAATTGAATTTCAGACAGAGGCAGGATGAGATGGATGGGGCAGGATGGGGAGATACAGCGAAGGGGGGGGGGGGCACCGCCTGGCAGGCCCACCACAAACCATCACGCCTGGCACTTCCCCTCCCTGCCAAGGAGTGGGACCCTGCCCCGCCGTGCCAAGGACAGGCATAAAACACCGCTCACAAAACCTCTAGCTTTAGCATTAGCCTGATTTAGCACCGGCGATCTCTGCGAGCGGAAAGTGGATTGCTGTCTTTATTTCCACGGGGCTAATTAGAGGCGAGCAGCGGCACGGCGTCGCGCGGGAGGCTCTCTGAGCGGAGGTGACAGAGGTGGGAGGAAAGCGTTCCTCAGCCAGCCGTCAGTCGAGCTTCATCAAAGGCCACAAATATCCCAGAGGATGTCGAGGCGGACAGGAACTTAGTGGAGCGCTAATGTACAGTAATAAGGCTTGAGGGTTTTTTGGTATGACTTAATTTATGCCTCCCGTCCCCTGACACGTCGACTCCCCCGTAGGGACGGTCTGCAGATTTCTCTGCAACATGAGTGTCAGCTCACTAACCGCTCATTCAAATCCTCCACCCTTATGTAAATATTTCTGTCATAGGAGGAAAAGGATTCTAAATGAAACCAAACAATAAAACATAAGTGTTGCAATTTGATAGAGAAAATCTGGCAGGAAAGCTCAGACTCAAATTGAGTGTGCATCAGCATTTACCAGTGGAATAGAGCAAAGCTTTCCAGTCCTTAGTGCATCACTCTGTACCATCACAGCATGAATTCTCTCTCTCTCTCTCTGTTTGGTGCATGCTCAGTGCAGGAGCAGCTGAAAAGCAAACCATTATGAGTGAGGGGGAAAGAATAGCCTTTGCCTAGAGGCTCTCTGATGTGTTCATGCACATATGGCAGGGAGTCCATAGCAACAAACAGCATCATTAGGCCATGTACACACTCTGGAAAACAGCCATGCACACAAACAACAGCCATGTACAGGCAGGGTATAAAGGAACAAACACCCTCTCAAACATCACCAAAGAAAGAGATGGAATGGTAGCAGTGTGATTGAGTTAGCCGCAGCCTATAAACACAACACATTTAACACCACATACACTGCTTCTTTTTTCTCTCCTGCAGCTGTTTTCCTCTTGAAATCCACCTTCAAAGCAAAGGCAAAACATTTCAAGTTGGGGTGGCCGAGTATCGTAGCAACCTGGAGGGATGCAAATGGCTTCATTGTGAGGCCCTGAAAGGAAGTAAGGAGGAAGAGAGCAAGAGAGCAGGAGAGAGAGGGAGTCGGGAAGAGAGCGAGGCGAATGTGGAGGCTAATGACTTTGGTGCATTGACGGTTAGAGGTGACTAAAAGGAGAGAAGAAGAGGATTGGGGCTCCATCTTTTAAGAGGCTGAGCAGACTTTTTCATTACTGAAGGTCCAGTCTTCAACAGAGGAACTGCTCCTCATTCAGGGCTCCACTCAAATAGAGATAAACAGAGTGTGCTGCCAAACACCCTCACAAAGGAAGTGTAGTTACTTTGACCCTGTGTACTGCCATCCTGGTATATAAGACAGCATATGTTTTATTGTGTCTATAACCCTGCACAGTATTTTCTTTTACAAGCCCATATGCACAATCCAATACAACCTACCACAAATGGCGCAGCTGACCTTATTCCCACAGCAGCCATTTTGAACTTATGTCAAACTCCAGGTGGGAAACTCTACCTGGGATATATGGCATACAAAACTAACTTTATTTCGACACAGAAGTGAGGACTTAATATAGACCTAACAGTTACCAAATTAGCTAGCGATCTTGGGAACAACAACTACAGCGACTGCTTGAATTTAGCAAGGAATTGAATTTCGAGTAGTTTCCCATCCCTAATGTGATATAAGTTAAAAATGGCTGCCATTATGCACGTTTGAAATATAGAACCTGCCAATGGGAAACAATCTTTGCAAATCCAACTCAGATTCAGATTTCACCATCACTCAAATACAAGCCAGATTTGATCATGTATAAACATAAATAAACCATGTAGCTTTGAAATACATTAAACACTCATGTTATCTTCCACGTCCTCAATGAATTTCCGAGTGAAAAATTAGTTCAATCCAATCAAACAAACACAAAGTCTGTAATGAGGCGACCACAGCAGGCCTTCTGCTCTGGACTGGGGCTTTACATAGGTGGCATTGTGCAGTCTGACATATACAAGACTGTATATCCCACCCACACACACACACACACATGTGTACGCACACATGCGGATAAAGCTGTTGATCTGTAATAGAGATGGCTGTGTCAAGTTTTCAAAGGCATTAGCACACAGCCGGGACAGTGGAGGTGACAGTGGGTTAAATGGCCATTAACCTTCCATGTCTGCAGCCTTCACACCGGGGATATTGATCAAAGCCCCTCTGCTTTCCCTCTGGAGGAAGTGCAGCCTTTGAAGGGCGTTGAGCACCTTCAGCGGATCAGCTCAGAGCCGCGCTGTGGAGGAGTTAATGCCTGTGTCTGTCTTCCAATTGCAGGTTGAAAAGCAGAGGCTGGCCGCACCACTGACAGCACAGGCAGGGGACAGAGCAGCACTGCTGTCTGCCTCCTGCCGGCCCCGGGGGTATGGAGATGGAGTAGTGTGTCTCTTTCTTCCTCAATCCCCCCTTTATACCCCCCCACCACACACACACACTCATACCACCTGAGAAATGGCTGCGCATTTCATCTCCTGTTGTTTGATCTCGGTGTCTCTCTCAGGCTCTGGTTCATGCTGTGCTTTGCTTTCATTTTTCTTTAAAGATCACTGTTTCTTTTGTCGCTCTACGCTTCTGTCTATCTATAAATTCCCCTCTTGCTGAAAAAAAAACAAAAAAACAAACAAACACCAATCATGTCTCTACTTTGGTTTTCCCCATTCCAATTTATTTGAGCATCGACTGTCTTACTTCAGAAGATTCGGTGTGTGTCGGTGAGCTCCTAAGTGACGTAATTCATTCCTGGGAGATCTTGTGTGTTTGGATGTTTCAATACAAACACTAACTTTTGCATTTGTTTGTATGAGGAAGTCAAGTAGCTGTGAACGGCTGCTGGCTGTGTACAGGGAACACACGCAGATCCTGTTTTTTTCTCATTTTTTTCTGTTTCTGTTTCCTCAAGCTCTGCGCCTCTCACACCAAGACCACTGAGTCCTGTCAAAGCAGCAGCAGACTGTTTAGACAAGACACACCAAATAACACTGTTCAAAAAAAGACAAGAGCTAGTTAAAGAACACCAGATGCGCACTTTTTGTTCTCTTGCACAACCTCCTTCACCACTTAAATCCGCCCGTGTTCGACCACGGTTCTTCCTGATATCTCCGACACAGGCTGTAAGTCTTATGATGTTAATAATAATAATAATAAACTTTATTTATATAGCACAGGCACATAAGGGGTTAGTAGATCTTTGATATAATTAGGGGCCTGGTCATGTAAAGCCTTGAAGGTCAACGGTAAAATTTTAAAATCAATGCGACAATGAATGGGAAGCCAATGCAGGGAGGCCAGAATTGGAGTTATATGATCTCGTTTTCTTGAACCAGTAATAATCCTAGCAGCAGCATTTTGAACCAATTGAAGGCGAAAGAGGGAAGCTTGAGTAATACCTGTGTAGAGGGCATTACAGAAATCTAAACGAGAAAAAATAAAAGGTATGGACAACCTTGTGTAAATCCTCAAAGGATAAGAAGGATCTAGTTTTTGAAATTAACTTAAGTTGAAAGAAGCATGATTGAACAACCTTCTTAACTTGGTCATCAAAACAAAGGCCAGAATCAAATAAAACACCCAAATTTCTTGCAGTTGGCTTAATGTTATGTGATAGAGCTCCAAGATTGCAGGCTATCTGACTGAAAGACTTGGGTGTGGCAAACAAGATAATTCCGTTTTGTCATCATTAAGTTTGAGGAAATTTTGAGAAGTCCAGCAGTTGATATCAGAAAGGCAGGCGGTAAGTTGAGTTAGGCTGCTATGATTAGTGGGTTGTAGCGGGACATATAACTGGGTGTCGTCAGCATAGCAATGGTACTGTACATTATGCTTATTAATGACCTGACCCAAGGGCAGCATATAAATGGAGAGAACAGTAACGGCCCCAAGATTGACCCTTGAGGAACGCCATGAGTGAACTGGGAAACAGAAGATGAGGAATTTCCAACAACAACAGAAAAGGTTCTATTGGACAGATAGGAGCATAATAAGTTGAGAGCAGACCCTTTTAGACCAAACCAAGTTTCAAGGTGCTGTAGAAGGATAGAGTGGTCTACTGAAGGCCGCACTCAGGTCTAGCAGGACCAGAATGAAGCTTTCACCTTTATCTGCAGCAAGGAATAAGTCATTTGTCACCTTGACTAGGGCCGTCTCAGTACTGTGTAGAGCTCTAAAACCAGACTGATAGTTATCTAAAGTGCTGTTAACATTCATATAATCAATTAGTTGAGAACAATAACTTTCTCCAACACCTTAGACAAAAAATTAATTTTAGAAATAGGTCGGTAATTGCTCAGAGTGAGCGAGTCAAGATTAGGTTTGTTTAACATGGGTTGCACAATTGCATGTTTAAAGGAAGAAGGAAAAATACCAGTGGCCAAGGAGCAATTAATAATTGATAAAAATGCAGGGACTGACAGTACGCAATACGTCTTTTAAAAGTTTAGGGGGAATAATATCAAGCTGGGAAGAGGATTTAATATGAGAGACAGTGGTTTCTAGGACTGAGAGGGAAATTGGCTGGAATTGAGTCAGCACTGCACAGTTTGAGGGGGGGACAGATAGGACATGCATGTCTGAAACGATCTGAGTCCTAATATTCTCCACCTTTTTAACAAAATAAGTCAGGAATTCCTCCACTAATTCAGGGCTGACTTCAGTATTAGAGGTGGAGGAACCGCTGACAGCAGAATCAATAACCTTAAATAAAATTTTGGAGTTAGGGGAATTGCTGGAAATCAAACTGGAGAAATAGGCTGATCTTGCCTCTTTAACAGCAGTCTGATAGTTGACCATGTGACTTCTTAGGATGTCTAGGGAAACTTGTAACCTATTAGCCTTCCATATACGTTCAGCTTTTCTGCATTGTCTCTTGAGGGCCTGAGTGTGCTCATTGAACCAAGGAGAAGGATTATGCTTTTTCTTTCTGATTTTAAGAGGAGCGATATGATCAAGGATGGAGAGGCAGGTAGTGTTGAAAGAATTAGCCAGAGCTTCCGGGCACTGTTGCTGCATAAAAGAGCTCGAGGTTAAGGTATTGGAGAAGGCTTCACAGAATTTACTGGCAGAAACAGTATTAAAAACACGTAACAGAACAGTGGCACACGGCTTACTAGAGAGAGGAGATAAGGGAACATTAAAAACAATGGCTTTATGATCTGAGACATAAAAGTCAATGAGGTTCATATCATGTTTGTTTTTGATCTGGTTGCTCAACTTGATCATGTGAAAGCAGTGCAGGAGGACATGTGAGGTGGGGGGGGGGGGGGGAGGTATTTTGAAACCAAGAAGACCAGTTGGACTATCCAGTTTCACTCCTTAAAAGCGGGTGTGTTGGTCAGACAAAGGGCTTCAGGACTCAGGTTGTGAACCCCCTCCCACGCGGCGGGTGGAGGAGCCACGGCTGTATAGGGATATCCAGAAAAAAGAATTCTTTGACCAAGTAGAGGTGATTGCCATGCTGCAATGGATTCTGCTCTGAAAAGGCCCTCACACACACACACACACACACACACCTCTCTCTCACACACACACATATAGAGGAAGCATTCAAAATTCAAATTCATATCCCCTTTCACCTGTAAGACAGCAAAGATCGGATCCTTTATATCCATTCCTCCACATCTTTCACTCTCAGATTCTCTCTTTTCAACTGGGAACTCGTGTTCCCAGTTGAGGATTTTCATTAAAACTTGTAATAACATTGACTGCACCTTCTCTGTCCGTCGCCGTCTGTCTAATATGAAAGAAGGGCCGAGCGTATTCAGGCAGCTGCTACGGGGGATATGAAAGAAAAGCTTGCGAGCGGAGAAGGCCATCCTCTGCTCCATCGACTCCACTTCCTCCAGTGCATAACCATCCAAACGCATCCCTATCATGGCCCTATCTATCCCCGGCCCACTCTGCAGCCCCCCAGGGAGGCCGCCGGGAAGACATGGCACTACTTCAAGTGCAATTTCGCTTCCACAAAAGCGGCGGCAGAGAGACAGAGAGAACATCGGATCTTGTTTATAAATAAAGTCATCCATAAATGATGGGCGCTGTGGAGTGCGGGTGAGTGGGGCGGAGAGGACGCAGGTGGGGGGTGAAGGAGGGAGGTGAAAGACAGCCTCTCCCCCCCTGTATCCTCTTACGCTCGGCTGGGTCGCAGGCGGACGCCGAGAGGGTTTCGCTCCTACGGAGGTGGGAGGCCGGAGGGATCAAGCGCCGGCTCTGGGCGGGGGGGTGGGGGGGGGCACGGGCAGAATCAGCCAGCGTGGCTGTTTGAAGTGGGCTGATCAAAGCTGGCGCCGCATCGGGTTCTGTTGCACTCGCCAGAGGGAGCGGACCAGGAGAAAACACACAGTCCCCGCACAGTTCCCTGGGTGGGTTTTGGTGTCTGCCTGAGTGACTGAATCACATGCTGCTATTGCTGAATGGATAACAAATACCTAGTTGAGTGTCAGGGTGAATTACTGTGTCACCATTTTTTGTTAAGCCAATTTAACAGAGAGACAGGAACATATGAGAGAGAAAAAATGCAAGAAATGGACAATTCTTGAGAGAAAACTGAATCTTTTGTGTCCTGTCATTCACAAAAAAGCTTAACAATTCAAGTCCATGTGCCCTTGAAATGACTCCATTTAGGATCAATAACTTCCTACTGTGTCACTGGATTCCATTGCATCGGGCCATGGATCGCATTACTACGGGTCACTGAAGGCAGAGGTCACAGCTTTGGCACAATTAAAGCAAGCTCCCAGTGTCTCCCAAAACAATAGACAAAAACAAAGCATTACATCCCCTACAGGACGGCTGTGTATGTGCTGAGTGGCATATGTACATGCGCCTAAATGTTTGGCATGAGAAAGTGAAATAAGAGTGCTGCAGCGGTTTAAAAGCGTGACACAGTCCGTGTTTGTGTGTGTATCTGCTTCCCAGAGGACCGAGTGGGTCAGGTCCCATGGGTGCCACCAACAAACCTGACCCACAACACAACACAAAGCCTCGAGGGAGGGGGGCAGTTGGGGCGGGGGAGGGGGAGGGGGCAAAAGGGAATAGGCACAGATGTACGCTTCTCCTTCTGTCTCTTCCTTCTGTCCCCTTTCCCAGTCTTCAATGAAGTGAACACTTGCTCCTCTTATACCATGCCCCCCCTCCCCTAACAACCCCCCCCCCCCACCCCCACCCCACCCCACCCAACCCTTCCCCATTGGTCGGGGCAGCTGCTGTGTTTCCCAGCCTCATTGTGTCCCAACTGCAACCCCAAGGCCCCTCATCGGCCCCCATTACGCCTCTGGTCAGCTGAGACACAATAGGAGGGGTGACAGGGTCATGGCTGTTGGAATTCCCATACACTAAACCCACTCAATCACACACATACCCACACGCATGTAAACACACACATATATATGCACACATGCACGCACACGCATCTCTTTCGCTCTTGCATCTCTCTCTCCCTAGAATATTTATTTATAGCGATTTATTCTAATTTCTGCCCTCTTGTTTCTGTCCATCTGTCCCCTTTTATGCAACAAAACTGTGAAACTTAATTTTCTCATTGTCTGTCAGTCATTATGATAGCCTTATGCTGCTGTGCTAGTAGTACAGCGTAGCGAGGCTTAACACAGGGCTTGTAATCTGAGTCAATGAGGGCTCATCAAAAGCTTTAAGTGCTCTTTTTCTTTTGCAACATACCAAAAGACTCGTGCTCCTTTTAATTCTGGCCAGCAAATGTTCAATCCCTAATAACTAATTATTGTGATTATTCCATTGGCATATTAAGTAAGTAAGAGCCATATGCGGGCTATCAGCAGTGTGCAGAGCCGTTCAGCGGTGGACATGCTATTTAAGCAGATTATACAGTTTTGCCTGGCGTTCAGCAGTAAGCTGACAGTACATGAGGGGTGAGATACAGTGAAGGAATGTATGGTAGAGCTCGGCTCATGGCTGTATCCATGGTCACACAGGCTCCTCTTACAGAGATAAGAGATCATAAGGACTGGGAAGTTGCATGAGAGATCCATTATCTTGGGCCGCCCAGAAGCTGCCATGTGCCTGTTTTACTGTTTATAGACGGCCGGACATGTGAGCAGCTCGGGACGTTGGGTGTGTGCCTGTGTGGTACAGGTGGCAAGCTGCATGTGTGTGTGTGTATGCGTGCCAGCAATGCGTGAGTATAAGCATACTGTATGTGTGTTTTCTGTGTGCCACCGAGGACGGCAGATATTGTGTGTGGTAATTACAGCCTATGTGTTCCTGTCAGTGTGGCTGGCTGGCTCTCATGCAGCTCCTGCCCACCCTCTGCTCAACGGAGGCCCTGACTACAGGTCAGCTCAGCCCCGTGCTTCAGCAGCCGCCTTGACTAATGGCCTATCAGAGATGGAGACCGCAGACGAGGGAAAGAAAAAGGGGAGGGGAAATAAATAGAAAAGAGAGATCATTTTCATAGCTAGCAGCCTGGCAATCCACCTCCGGATAAGAGAGTATTTTTCTGTTCTAGTTTCCTTCGTGTTTTTTTTTTTCATCTTTTCGTTCAGAGTCTTACAGCTGCTGTAATGTACAAGCAGTCATTTCCCCTTGAGCATGTTGACCCTTCTTGTAATAGCATGTGATTCAGACGGTGCTGAGCTCCAGGGATTGAGCCATAGCTGCTCGCCTGCCCAGGGCGGGCGAGCAGCCACCACAGTCTCCACAATGTCACACAAAGCCACTCGGAGAGGCAGGGTGCAGCGGAGTGGCAATACTGCACAGTACAGCCTCACTTATCCAAGCTGTTTGGAGCTGGAGATCATTTTGTTGTAATGCCAAAATAAGTGCACACATCTGTATTCTGAATGCTGTTCCATCTGATTAGCAGTTTAAATTAATTTATCAATGAGGAAATTCCAAGAATTACTCTCAATCAGTGGAATATATTTTTTTTTACATTGCCACATTTGTATGTTCATTCCTGTGCTAGGGACTGGTCAGCTGAGAAGTTTATGGTTTGGATGAATAAAATCCCAGGCTATGTGCTGTCTGACTGTGTACAATTTATAATTGTACCACACAAAATACTGCACATCCACTGCTACCACACACAGCGCCTGCCGTTTGATTTCGACTATGTAAAAGCACTTTGTGGATGCCAACCAGTGACTGTAATCCCTGGAATTATCAGGTGGAGCCTGCCAGAGAGGCTGCAGGCTCATCCCAAACCTGCCGCCGGGGGATGAGAGCTGTGGAGGGGCAGGAAGGAATATATTCCCTGTGAAACCCGCCGTCGAGCCCATAGGGCCTCAGAGGAGAGAACGGTTCCCCCCTCCATCCAAAAATACCTTCACAGGCATTCCAGTACTGTCTGTGGAGATTGGAGACCTGGCACAAAGGCACAAGTTTATTTCCAGCTCCAACATGGCACTCACGTCATTTTATGTCCAACTGCATTATTAGCGACTGCTCTGTGTCCTTCAACCTTTCTGAGCTCAACTACAAAAAAAACTAGCACTTGTCATATATGACATGAAAAGGGAAACTTCCATGAATATTTTACAGTGTGTTCTTTTCACAGATCCAATGCATGTTAAGTGCTCTAAATGTTACGCCTGACATGCCTTTTCATGCGCTAAAAATAGCATTGGCAGCAGCCTCACCATTATCGGAAAAGAGCCTCGTATATATGCTGGCACTTATGTGATACAATAGATACTAAGACACTTTACAATACATTCATGTGCCATTTATGACACTTTATTGGTGTTATAATGAGTGTGTCTTTATATACGCATGAATTGGATGTGGTGGGTTGGGGAAGAGGGCCTTTCCTAACTTCTATGCGTCATCCAAAGAAGAGGCCACAAACGGTTATTTTCGATTATTTGGCCTACCTTGCAGTATCTTCTGTTTACTCATTACCCAACACTGTCATGCAGGCGTTCGTTCCCGACACAGGGGAGTGCCTTCGAGCCTGCTATGCATCATCAAAACAGGTTTTCGTTTAGGCAGTTATTGCCCTGGGCTGGTTGAGCAAAGAGCAGCAACGGCTTTCAGGGCTTGGGCTCGGCGCATACATGAAGGCTTGTGAGCAGCAGCTCAAAGGATGTCATCATCCTCCCTTCAGGATGCTGCTGACAAAAAAATAAACAAAAGATATATTTACACTCTGTGGTTAAATATGTGCTCTGCCGTTTCAGCAAGAATCATTACCTAAACACTATCTCATTCTCAACTCGGAGAAAAGCAACACTGAAGGAAAACGAGAAACCTTGGTTTTTAATCGTTAACCGCGGAGTCTAACATTACAGTAGTGAATCGAAGAGTAAGGCCAATTGTAGCAGCCAGTCAATACTCATATAATCCTACTTTAACCCTCTAATCGGCGCGCTCGCTGCTCAGATCACGTCAGGCCCGCCAGGACTTTGTGAGCATCCTCCGGCTCCAGCGAGATGTAGGGGTTGAGGGCAGAGGGGGGGTCTGTTGGTTTTATTTCTGCTCTGCGTCGCGGTTGTAGTTCACTCACTCTCTATTAAAGATTAATCAAGTGGAAAGCGTTGAGGAACGGAAGGCCCTCTGAACTGTGCGTGTTTACACAGGCCTCTGGATGCCCTACTGGTCCAGTGCGCTGAGAATGTGGGGCTTAAAGAGCATATAGACACCAGGAATGTTGGAAAGTCAGTGTGAGAGAGACAGAGAGACAGCCAGACTGTGATACTCAGACACTGAGTGAGGTTCTGGGAGTGGAGGATCATACTTGCAGTGTCTTGTTATCGTCTCTCAAGTCGAAAACAATCACACCTAGGACTGTGAAGACACAGACGGGTCTGCTGTGAGAAGTGGGCCACATAAAATCATGAAATATGTCTGTCACAGAGGATGACTCAACAGAAAAGGGGCTCTGACATTACTTGTGAGTGGTAATCTCTTCAAGTAATGATCCGTGACATTTTCAGGTAAATAAATGTCAGTTTTTCTCCCCTGTATCGCTGATTAATATAACCTAATAGAGATTCAACCTATACCCAGTTATGAAAGCTTTTACATTTGCTGTTCTAAACACCTGGTGTCTGGTAGGTCTTTCCTGGGAAAAATCTCTTGTGCATAGGAAGTGATGCATTTTATGTTTACAGTTTGTTTGGAATAAACAGAAGAAGAACTGGGTAGTTAGCATGAGCAGCGATAGCCACCATGGCTGAACAGACAAAGAAAAGAGCGCCAGCTACAGAAACTCAAACTGTATCAACAGAAAATCCAAGGAAAGAGACGTCACAGTACTGGACACACTGCTTGATTGACAGGTGATCTCTGGGACGTGCAGTGCAGAAACACCACAGCAATGAGCGCTGAGCGACAAAGATGTTGTCAAAATAAAAAATAAAACAAGAATCTTGCGGATTACCACTTTAAAGTACACTCCGGCATGACTAACCAGAATATAAGAGTTCTAGTTTTCATATGAGAATCAGGTCAGGCATCAGTAGACCGGAGAAGGGAAAGAGAAAGAGACGTGACTGTACTGCTGTAGGAACTTTGGGGAAACCCAGCCTGTCATGACTTGGATGTTGTAAGAAACAGGCCTCCTGCAGCACGTCATGGGGTAATACTCTGGGGCTGGAGGGAATCTTTCCCAGGCAGAAATACCATATTGGGAAGAGAGGAAGAGGGAGATAATGTCTCAACCCAGACTGGCTGACTACCAATGTGCCAGTCTGTGAGCAGCAGCAGTGTTCACTAATCACATATTATCACCCAGTCACATTGACATTTTGACCACTTACAGCTTGGACTGCTTTATATGTCAATTAAGACATAGTTACATGCAATGCTGAAATAGACCATCTATCACAACATATACACTCTCTCTCAAACAGACACACACACACACACACATACAATGACTTTTTCTCATTTGAATTCCATTCAATCAGTTTCTAATTGAATTAATTCTCCAGATGGTCCTGAGCTGAATGCGGGGCAGAATACAAAGCAGAGCTGGATGTTGCCCCCTGGTCCCCAGAAGCCATAAGGCCTCCCTGTTTCTGTTTATGCTTCTTAAAATAAGCATCCCATTCATTTAGAGCTGCAACACAAACACACACACAAGCGCACACACATGCACACACACACACAGTTAAGCTCAGTAATGACCTCAATTAGATAAACACCTCACCCCTGTTCTCACCCATCTAGACTAGACCTTGTAGAAGAAACAGAATTAATGAGACCGAACTAATCAATGGTCTACTTCCATGCCGAAACAATGAATGCTGGGAACATTGTTAATGGCAATATGCGTCCACCATGCCAGAGGAGTGTGAATGAGGCCAGGCACGAGTTGTTAAAGCAGCCTCACCTTGGATCGCAATCAATAATGCCTTGCAAATGCAGTGAGCCCACAGCGGTCTGACATCCTCAGCAATTAAAAGGAAGACAGAAATATATAAGAAGAGAAAAAAAAAAAAGAATTATGGCATATCTGTGTCGGAAAAGGTTGTGGCTTGTGAAGGGCAAGTGGGGGATTGACTGATGCAAATGTGTCTTCAGAGCGACTGCAGCAGTAGGTTCGGATAGAGCAGTGGTTCTCAAGCTGGGGGTCGCGAGACAATTTTGGGCGGTCATGAGATGGGATAGGAAAAACACATTTCTACTATACAAATGTGTAATTTTCCTGATTTTTCTCTAATTTTTGCTTTTTGTCTTGCGAAATACTGAATTATTTTCAGCCTCTAGGCGTCCTCTGATAATCAAATGAAGGCAAAATCATTCTTTGGTTGAGCTGCTCGCCACTCTGCATATGCAGCCTGTGACGGGGGGTGGGGAGGTCGTGAGTAGGCATCACTTCGGTTTATGGGGTTACGAGCCAAAAAGGTTGAGAACCACAGAGATAGAGGACCAGCAGCTGGACTGGAGGAGACACTAGAGCCTGGGCATTAAACTGCTGCTGCTGCTGCTGCCAGGGTACATGAGAGAGACAAACAGAGGAGGAGAGGGAGGGAGGGAGAGCCAAAGGAGGGGAGTGGAGGAAGCAAAAAAATAAATAAAACAGATTCAAAAAGAGGAAAGATAGGAGACGGGCTATTTTATTTAGATGAAAGCCTTTTTCATCTAAGTGTGAGCCAATTAATTTTCTTGTTGAGAGAAAATATGAACATCTGTGTTTGCTATGAATCAGTGAATAATAGTGCAGGCAAGTACCTCAGAACACACACACAACACACGCACACACACACACGCCCTATGGGTAGGGTGACGTCATGTTTGTATTGGGGTGGGCGGCTCCTGGCTGAAGAAAAAAGACCAGGGGTGGTTTAGGGGTTTAAAGATGGACAGAAGCACAACACTCCCACTGCATAAGTAGGCCCTTCTGGCAAAGAGATAAGGAACTCCTCTAAGTTGCGGCCCCAAGCCCCAGAGGGCCCCGACCCCTGACTGACAGGCTCAAGTAGATTTACTCTCTGGGTCAACATGGGGTCCAAGAAAAAACAACATTCTTTAGCTGAATGACCATATAACATAAAAATACCCCCTTGATCCATCCGGAAGATACTTTTAGGTTTGGGAATGTTTATGGCAATGGAAGGAATTCCCCCTTGGGAGGCTCCCATGTTCAGTCCTCTAACGTCAAAGCCAGTGATGAGGTAGACGAGACTGTGGGACTGGCCAGCCGTGTCATCGGTCACAGGGCTAGCTAGAGCCTCTGATGGGATGATGAGATGCAGAGTATCAGAGTAGCTCGCAGCAGTAAACTCATCCATCCTGACAGGCTGGGGATGAAAGTGGAGCACGGCATTCTGCAAAGATGGACATCGCTCAAGTAGAAGGAAGCAAATCCCAAGGATGCTACTTACTGCCTGGTCTCCATAACTGCTTTCCCAGTGAGGAGCATATCCATGCAGTAAAAGCCCATTCACACAAACCCATTTACCAGACAAAGGAGGGATGATTAGTTACCAGAGGAAGTCTCTATTTATGGCACAAGGCTGCTGTTGACTTGGATTTCTCTGTGTGAAACAACAATCAAAACTAGAGTTCGACCGAAATGGGTTCTTGAATGTTGATACTGATATTTTTAGACTGAAGTCACCGATAGCTGATATTTTGAGCCGATATTCAGTATCTACAAAATTGTATCATAGCAATTGCAGTGTCAGGATGGAAAAGCCTCTGAAACAGTATTTAGACCATCATGGGACACCAAAACTCTCCACTGAAACCCAAACTAATGGAATTCTTTAAGGGTTAGCAGCTCTTTAAAGCAGGTTGGCCCACCGGGGAAAAAAATAATTAATTTACAAACAGAATCGAAACAATTAAACGACTAAGTAAAATGTGCAAAGAAAATAAAACTTCATTGCAGGTTTGACAGTCCAGGGAGGAACCTCCATCATATCAGCAGTGTCAATATATCACCAGTGGACAATATCAGCCGATATACATCAGCAAACCCATACATCGGTCGAACCCCAATCAAAACACACTGAAACAGTTGAGATGTGTAAAGAGCAGCTAGGGGTCCCTTCAGGCCCATCCTGTCTGAGTTACACCCTCCAACACACACACACACACACAGTCGCCTGACCCCGGACCAGAGCATGGGAAGAGGCAGCCACACACAGCGAGGAATGCAAACACTCGAGCACTGACAGACATGGCTGGCACCGAGGTTTACAGCAAAGACAACAATCAAAAATAGCAGATGCCCCAAGCAAAAAAAAAAAAAAAAAACGTCCATCAGAAGTTGGCTAGGTCAAAGCAATTTGTCAAAGAGATGACTGTTGGGAAAGTTGGGGGGGTTGAGGCAGCCCTCCCACGGCCGCACCGGGGACAGGAACCATGGTGGCGCAGCGACAGAATTGATTTGATGTCAGCCTTTAAGAGATGATGCAGACACAGATATGAAATTGTCTTACCTGACGTGTCCCACATATTCAGCTCGATCCGCTGCTTGTCTATCTCAAAACTGGCTGTGTAGTTTTCAAAGACCGTGGGCACGTAGTTCTGAAAACAAGAGACGAGGTTTATTTTTGTTATCCAATTAAGGGGACAAGATAAGCATGTGTTTATAGAGACTCTACACTAGCGGGAATAACATACTTGAAATGATTTGCCCATACAGAAAAGCACTAGAGTATTGGTTAATTAAGGATAGGCTACATGTACAAATATAACAGCAAAGCTATAAGTCCCTATATTATAGAAATAGTATAATGATAGGCTACTATAGGAGATCAAGAAAATGCCATTAAGTTTTTTATTATTTTTATTATAGGAATAGATTTTTCTTTGCTCAAATAATGTAGCCACAGGCGTGACTGCCAATAACCACAATTCTCCCTCTCTCTGTATTGTTTAATTTCTCTCTCCAGGCAGGTGGAATATGTAACCTGCTGAATAAGTCCAAAAGTTAAAGTGTCCAGTAATGCATTTTAAAAGAAATACTGTGGTGCTGCATGCTTTCAACTCATTCATAAACTCCAGTGTCTGGTCTGATCTCACTGCCTCCAGATGCTTCAGATTAAAAAAGACTCAGTTTGGACTTTTGACAGATCACCTACCTCTGGATAGCAGTCCTTGGCAAAAACGTGCAAGAGTGCCGTTTTACCACATTGCGTGTCCCCGACCACCACAATCTTGCAGCGGCTGCCTAGACTGTCCATGTTTTGTCCGTCAGAGGTGTATTCTTGACGCGGGGACGGGTTGCATTCACCATCCGATAAGAGACGCGGCGGAAGGGAAGAGTGGATGGGGAAAAACGCGCAAATACATGCGCCGATCCGGTGCGCTTTATCCGCCTCCTCCTGTCCGACGCGCAGCCCCTCCGGTCCCACTGAAAGACTGTGTCTGACTGATTGGCTACCAAAACCACAGGCAGGACTCACATCCCTTCCAGAGAAGTCCGGTACTTTTATTACTGGCCACGCCTTCCCAATATTCACGTCCGACAAGATAGCTCACTCACTCAACTATAATATCCTTGTAATAGTCCTATAGGGAAATGTCAGTGGGACTCAATATAGAGTTTATAGGGACGATATCACACTCTTATGTTTTACCTCCTATGGTACCTCTATAATATCGCTATAATATTACTATTGAGACTTACAGTATATCTGTGGGACACAAAAATGTTATCGAGACCATATCCCACTTTATGTATTGCCTTCTATGGTATCCCAATAATATCGCTATAATATTACTATTGAGACTTAAGTCTGTGAGACTCAAAGAGTTTATAGAGACCATATCGCACTTTATGTTTTTAATCTCCTTTGGGATCACTATAATATTCCTATAATATTCCTATAGGGACTTAGTGTCTGTGGTACTCAGTAGTGAGCTTATAGAGACCATAACACACTATTTTTTTTTAAATTTCCTACTATTAATTGTTCTGTGGTGTAGGCTAAGTTTTTTGGGGGGTTTTTACGCCCCAGTACTGCATTTGCAAATTTAAGTAGGAGTAGATGGAATTGCATATTTGTAGTTTTGGTGTGATACTTGCACTGCTGTAGTTTCTGGGGACTATACAGAAACAAACAACTCAACAATGTCCTGTGTAGCCGATGGGAGCAATTTTACATGTATCGTGTATAAACCAGTCTTTGCAATATAGTGGCCACATTTTTTCCACATTGCAGCTAAAATTGAGACTGACAGCTAGCTTGAGGACTGTAACTGTAGTTCCTCATGGAAGTGCTGGATGAGCCCGCGGCCATGAGATTGTGATTTCTAGGCTAAATTACCAGTCACTTTCAACTCCTGTGAGTGTAGAGATTTGATTTATCCACTAAACAGCTATGCGATAGGCCCATGCTTCCTGTTTATATGCACCCAGGTTGTAATGTGATGATTTGATGATTGCAGTCTTGGGCTGCTGGGATGCTATAATAAATTGCCCTGCATGCGGGCTGATACTCAGGGATGTAGTGGAGGCTACACCTACTTAAACTCAGTTTACCCACCTTATAATTTGCTGAATCGAGTTTACCCAGCTTTCAGGATGATATAAATCCTCACGGGGTGCCTACATCTCGTAGTAAGTAGCATTAAACTGAGTTACTAAGTATATGAGGACAGCTTCTTTCGAGGGAAATATAATAAATTCATATTTTTTTTATGAAAATATATTTTTGTTCATATTGGTGGTTGTTTTCCTTATGATGCTCACCGACTGTATCCACCTATTTATTTACCACTACATCACTGTTAAGAATGCAGCCTAACTACTCTGCACATTATGATTTCTGATTTGGTGCCAGCATGAACACTTAATGGAGATACAATAACTGCAGCTTACCTACACAATATGGCCCATCAAATTAAGGGAGTTAAAGGTGACTGGGCTCTCTTTATGGGTCTCATTTGCCTTGTATTTAGTTGGTATTCTTTAGAAGCGCCGTCACTCGCTGAAGAATTACAGGTTTTGTGAATGAGATAATTCAATAAAGTGCTATTTCTTGCCAGTATAGGTCAGCTTTGAAATGGGTTTTCATCTTTTCTTTCCTGCAGACCGCCACTGCCTCCCTCTGGCCAAAAGATGCTATTAAAATCACAATGAGTGTAGCAGTGAAAAAACAAACAAACAATTAGCCATATAGATTTGCACCTGCAACCTTGCATTTGAGCTTGTGTGATTCAAAGCAGAAAAGCAGAACAGGATACTATACAAATATAACAGCAAAACTGTAAGTCCCTATACGAATATTATAGGTATATCATAGGGATACCAGTGAAGATAAAAAAAAATCCATAATGTACTCAAGGGTCACTATAAACTCACTATTGAGTACCACAGACACACTGTAAATCCATATATGAATATTATAATGATTTATTTGGGCTTACGTCACAGTTTTAGTGTGCACTGATATGTAGTAAAGTCCAGTGTAAAAATCAATTGTAATATGTAATATCATCCAGTATACTGTCAGCTGCAGCGACTGATATCCATCAACACCCTTTAACATTTTCTCATATGCTACTGATATATTGAAGACTGTAATAGTATTATAGTTTATAGAGGATGCAGTTAACTGGATAAGACAATGGGTTGTATGCAAGTCCATTAGAGACAGGCCTAGAGAAAATCTTATTAGAATGAGGTAATGTCTCTTCATCTTGAGGCCTTTGATATTAATATAAGTTGTACTTTTCTGATTTGAGTAGCATCCTGTTTCTCCAACAGCAGGTGGAGCCACAGCTACAACACAATATTCTGCATCCTATCAATTATAATCTGTGTACCAGCTTGGCCTAAAATCTCAGTAGTATTTAAATAATCTGCCATAATATTTCAGCTTTTGTAGTGTTTTACAATGTATTTAAGATGCATGCAAATATGAATTTAGAAAGTTGTTTTAACCACTGTTCAGTTGCATTAGGTCTAAGGCATCACTTTGTACTTTCTATGACACTTCTGAGTTTGTGGCAATACTGCGATTAGATTATGCTTTGTTTAATTAACTTGGGTAGCATGGAATATTTCATAACAATTTTCAATACGCTGTGCATTTCCCGGATTTGTTAGAAACAAGCTGTTGGTTGGCTGCAACTGCTTTTAGATCTATCACTTTGAACAGAACTTTTGGGGAATTTTAATATTTCATAAAATATTTCAACTGTTTTGCAATTCCCAGGAGAAGGAGATCTGTAAAACTGCTCTCTGGAGAGAACCAAATCAGCCAGATGTACAGAGAGCTGTTTGATTTTCTTTGGTGGTGGATGATGCTATCCCCAGATATGGGTAGGTTAAATATGATTTTACCCTTGCAGCCACTGGGGACAAGGGACACTGTTGAACTTCTGGTTGGTAAGGATATATCCATAAACTTAGACTAATAAGTCTGAATACTGGGGGAAAAATACCTCAATCAGAATCTAATTGCGAGTACCTAGAAGACCAACTGTGCCTGCAAAATAGCATTGGCATCTGGAAATTTGCTGATCTACTGTACTTCTGTCTTGGCCTGAGGCAATGCCTATCTCTTCTTCCTGTGTCACTTTTTGGAGATGGTCCATCTCTCTGAAGAGTTCATTGGACAGGACACTCACCACTGCAACACTGACATCAACGAGAAGGACGGCGTCAACATGAAGCAGGAGGATATTGTATTTTTATTCTATTTAACCAGATATTTGAAGCTGCCCTCCTCTGGATTAGCAAATCACCTCAGGACTGCAAAGCCAACATCTCATTACTGCTGCCCAAGGTCTATAAGTCTGCCGTTACTGCTATTGCCAAATGTTTGCCATATTTCCATATACTTTTAAGCTCAAACTGCTGTTTACTTGTCCATACCCAGGTTCACATTGGTCTGATGACTGTTGACTATTTTATGAACAATGTGAAGATGTGGTGAAATGCAATGTTCACTGGAAGCCCACCATCATCATTTGCTGAGGGTCATGTATAGTCTAAAAAGGAAGGGTTCCTCAAATTCTGATTTCCCTAACCACCCTGATCCGCCCACACTTCCTCTACGCAATCCTATTGGGCTGGAGTAGTGTCATCCCAAACAACAGCATTGAGGTATGATGCCTGAGCTGACTGGGGGGTCCTTGGGTGACTGTAATGCTGCTTACCTCAGTGTCTTTGTGGATTGCGTTGGCGGTTTGACGGGCAGATAGGAGGTTTGCTCATTAAAATATCTTCTCAGGGCAGAAACTGTTATGATTGGTCTGTAGGCAGTCTTGTCCTATCTGCCCCGAGCACAGTAGGCTATAAGACTCATGCTTGTTCTGGGGGCAGATTTATTTACAGTAGGTTATAAGACTCATGCTTGTTCTGGGGGCAGATTTATTTACAGTAGGTTATAAGACTCATGCTTGTTCTGGGGGCAGATTTATTTACAGTAGGTTATAAGACTCATGCTTGTTCTGGGGGCAGATTTACTCATGCCTGTTCTGGGGGAAGATTTATTTACGGTTTAAGACTCATGCTTGTACTGGGGTAGATTTATTTACAGTGGACTATAAGACTCATGCCTGTTCTGGGGGAGATTTATTTACAGTAGGTTATAAGACTCATGCTTGTTCCTGTTCTCTGCCCCCAGAACAAGCACGAGTCTTACAGCCTACTGTAAATATATCTGCCCCCAGAAGAGCAAGCACGAGTCTTATAGCCTGTTGTGCTCGGGGCAGATAGGACAAGACTGCCTCGACATCGGGGGAAAGCAAGGTGAAGGTGTTTATTTCTGCCTAAAACAAGTTAAATAAAACTAACTATGCTATGTACCCAGCTAACGTTAGCTAGCACATAAGCCGTGACCAAAGAATATGTAGCTGGCTATCTAACTGATCTCTGACCATACCAGCTACGCTAGTAACTACTAGCTAACAGCTAACTTGTTTACATAGTCAGCATACTGTTACACCTGAGCACTTGTCTCAGGAAAGTTAATAAATTGTGAATGAATACATAGAAATAAAAAACATTTGTGTTAGCTAACCTCTGTCTTTGACAATGCTAGCTCTGCCCGTCACGGTCCCGCGCAGCTCCCGCTTGACGTTTGAAATTGGCCCGCCTCCTCTCTTTTTTGATTGGTCGCCTGATTGAGACATTCATAACAGTTTCTGCCCTGAGAAGCTGTTGGTTTCAATAAGCAAAACTCCTATCTGCGTATGACGGTGCTGACTATTTCAACAGTGGAAGTTCAACACTGCACCTGGCCACCAGGTAGGTCTAGTGCATTCCCACTGCTGTTATGTCAGTGTGGCTGTGCTGAATGGTTGCATTTATGCCAGGGGAGGCTTTGATGGATATGTGTGGACTCCAATTATGCAGTGAGCATAGGAGAGATGCCAGCGCCACATCACTCAATAGTAAGTTGAGTGGCAGAAGAAAAGGCTGAAATGACCAGAGGTTAAATTGGCTGGGAGTCAGTATGCGCTCACTTCTGGCACCTAAACCTGAGCTCCTGTACCCCAGCCAGGCAGAATCGATCAGTCCTACAGACTTCATTGTAAAATTAATAGAACAGCTCCTCCACTTCCCGCATTTTAAATCAACAAATGACTGGCCACATAAAACGAACTACTTTTTCCACATGTACATTTGTGGTGGTTTCAATGGTAATGAATGTGTGCCTGTTTACAGCAGAGTGCTACAACCCTGAGACCAACCAATGGACTCTGATTTCCATATGCACCCAGGTTGTAATGAGGAGAAGGCAGGAGGCTGGTCTTTGCATATGGGAAAATAAATCAATGTGGTAAGACACAAATACAGATGCTGTTCAGAAAAAGTGTGAACTTTAAAAATATTCGACTAATGTTTCACCTTTCACTTCTCTCCTAGGTGGTTGGCTTTGGTGGCGTGTCTCCTTTTCTGTTCCCTAACCAATTTGAGAATTTCAGACCCAACTCCAAGTCACGGCACCTACAAAAGTTCTCAGACGACTCTAAATAATGAGGTTATGAGCTTGGAATCATACAGTTCTGTCTGGGTGGAGAGCAGTTCTGAGATATTGAGCATAAAAAATTTGACAACTGTTATGTACTTTCTGTCAGTCAACTAAATGCTTAATATAATAATTGTGACGATGTGACTCCTCACGGTCATCACAAAGGTTTGTTTTTCTCTTTTTCAGGTCCTTGGACACATAGTCAGAGTTTAAATATTCATGGTCTGAACATTTACTGTGTATACTCATTCCCCTATTCACATGCATATTTTCCAGCCAGATTCTAAATGTTGATTTAGGTTAATTATTTCCATCAGAGCAGTCCTGTCAATATCAAACATTTGGAGTAACCTATGCTAGCTAGGTTTTAGAGGAATTGTTTGTTACCAACTTCATCACCTTGATACTGCACCATTGAATTAACCACTTTAATGTCGCAAACAACACAGACACATAGAATACTGGTCCATCACTAAACACTTATTAAATCCACCACAGAATAATTACACAGACCATACATACCTCCTCTTGGTTTTCCCACACCTCAAAGAGTGCTGCTGGGCGTCGGCACAGTATTTATGTCATTAGGCTCTATGTGGGAAGGTTTCTGTTTTTGAGAACATGCTTATCCTTTGTTATTTTTGTTAATGGAATATAATAATGAATGGAATCCTACATATGTATATTGTATGGGTAACGTGATATTGTGATGTTGACTAAAGGTTTACCTGTGTTTTAGGTGAAACTCTATACCACCCTGGACTAGTAGAGTGGTATGTTCCTGGGAGTGGAGGCTTGATTGAGGCCTGTATTTAATCAGTCTGTGCTCAGACATGTCAGAGAGAGGTTGTGGGCACAATGCTGGATGCTGTATCCCAACTACCAGTTTGTTGATGTGAGCAATCTTAAAGCTGTTTGATTGATATATCGAGCTTGATTTGACAAAGTCTGATTAGATGTTTTTTTTTTTCCTTTTTGTATTGAACTATTCATTTTTGTACGCCATCCTGGTATTTTCTAATTTTTGATTTTCATCCTAAATAAACCGGTAAAGACTGAGCATTCTTCTTTGTCATCGTTCCTGTTGCCTAGGCCCTCATCAAAGCCACCCATTTACAATAATGTGATACTTTTATTCTTTTTGCTTTAGGTAGTTATTCGCACATCCACTAGACTTGGTACAGGTGCATGAGGAAAACCATCGAACTTGGTAAAGAGAACAACAACACATGAGTGACTAACATTTCAGACCCAGCCACTCTTTCATCAGAGTATGGTCACATCATCTCAAAATGAGTCTTTAGAGTTTGCTTCACCCCTACCTCACACAGGTGTGAGATAGCTAATTATGTAAATCAGTGTCCATTTAGATAATGGCAATCAACAATATTCTGCACTTCTACTGTTCTCTTTTTCATTATTCAATATTGTACCCATACAGAATGAAAACCTCTGCTTTTCATCAATAACAATATAGTGTTATTCTCTTTCTGCTTGCCTCCTCTCAGGAGGTCAGGGTTAGCTGAAGAACAGCAGTGTTAACTAAAGAACTGGTATGAATTCAGTGTCTTGCTCAAGGACACTATAACAACACATGAAAGAATACCAGATACATTTATATCTCTATGTAAGTAAGTGACTTTTGGTAGAAACCAAGCTACATACATACACACAGTAGTACTTCTAGGCACTATCTTTATATTTTGCAGTCCAATGCAATAATAATAGATAAGCTGCCACAGACTTAAAAGATCTCTTTCATTGCACATGATTTCATTAACATTTCTTACATCTAACAATTCATGTATACAGCATGTGTTTTTCTAGTGGTTGTTGAAAATGTCTGGCATGTCCTTTATTTGTTCTTTACAACATCTATTGTGAATTCCATTCTTTGCCCAGTTCTGATGGAAATATCTAAGTGTTTGTAGTTCAGACACTCACACACACACACACGTCCTCAGAGACCATCCAGCCTCCCTGCAGACTCAGTCTATTTGCCTGGCAGACTTGTGACACAGTACCTTATCCAGGCCGAATTACACCACCGTGCAACATTATGCATTCAGTAACCTACTTAGACAATAGAGGAAGTCTCCAAACTGCACCAGGTGTCCAAGGGAATAGCTTCCTTTAACTGAGGCTATTTCCTGTTGATGGATACGTTTTCAAAACCTTTTTTCACTGCTGGAACATGTTCTGAAATGTTCTCCTCGGCCTGCTCACAGTGAAACCAAAATAGAGAACTCTTGCCTCTTGCATGATGCTTCTCCCTCTCATCCTTTCCCAGATTCCAAGGCAAGAGTCCGAGCCATCGTCCTGATTGGGCCTTGCTGCTACATCACCACACTGGCCACTCACCTGTCAGGGCTAATGAGGAGAGGAGCCATTCTGCGTGCGCCTGCAGCATACTGATGTACACACTCAGAGCGGCTCAGTGCAGCTCGCGGGGAAGAACAGACAGTCAGCCTTGTAACATTTCGCCAGTGTCAAAGCTGATGATCAATAATGCCTGCATCCGACAGCATTAAGCCCCAGCGGGATATTGATTGGGACACTGCTGACTTGGGCCTCAGGAGTGCTGAGTAGCACTTTACGGCCACAAGGTGTCTCACCACTCCTCCTGTGGTTGCACCCGCCTGAATGGACACAGTGGTTGATGCTCAGCTCGTCTCTCAGCTCCACACACTGAATGCACAGATAGTTTAAGAGCTGGGAAGATATGCAGAGACGCTGATTCGATTTGGTGCCAAACACTGGGAGACACTGCTGCTTGCATCTGATCACAAAAGGTGTGCAACTCATTTGGCTGCTTTCCCTCGAGCCACCAAAACAGCTTACTTCCACATACTGATGATAAATGTCTTGATTTTAACAGTCGAAAACACCATGTGAGTTGCCATGCCCCATGTGTATTAGCTTTTACAATGCAGAGGTCATGCTGCCCTCAGCCCCTCCTGCTACTGAAGCTGAAGAATACAGGTCAGGTGATATCTTTTTATCGAAAGCTGGCACGATCTCAACACAAGCTCATATTTTTTATGAGCTGCCTGTACTGGGAAGTTACAACAATGAGCCACAAGCAGGGCCGAAAGTTCCTGCAAAGCACGCTGTAGAATAGGCAGCATAAACAGACATTTCCTCTGGACTCGTACTGTTCCAGCACCACAAGACTCTCTGTTTAACACAGGGCAATAAACAGTCAGAAATAAGCAAATGTTTGAAATATAATATGCTCCAAAGATGTGGCACAAATATCCCCTACTGAAAAATCACTATAATATTCCTAGAATATTCTTACATGGACTTAAACAGTGCCTGATGTACTCAATAATCAATTTATAGTGACCTTTATGGTATTTACATTTATTATATCACTATAATATTCCTTAGTAGGAAGTGTGTCTCTGGTACTCAATAGTGAATCTATAGATACCTTGTTATTCTTAATTGTATTTTTTTTTTTTTTTTTTTTTACCTCTCATGGTATCACAATAAAATCCCTATAATCATTATATAGGGACTTACAGGAATGTGATGGTGATGCAGTGTTTCCTAAAACTTTATTCTAAAATGTATTATAGGGTGTTGTTTTTCGCAAGGGTTGTTTTTTTTATATTTTATTTCTACTTCATTTGGCTCTGACATGACCATTTTTTGCAAATCACGGTATAGGCCTATCTTATAGCCCTACCCAAATAGCCTAAAACCATCCAATCACACACACACCAATCCTCGGGCTGCATCAGCTCTCTCCGTGTTTTCCAGCCCGCCTCTGTCTCGTCCCACTCACACACTCTGTCAGAGCGCGGCGTTGACAACCACTGGCCACTGATCAGCCCACTGTGTCGGGGTTTGTGTCTCCATGCAAGACTGCTGAACAAGAAGCTCTGACTCTCACATTTTCGTTTTATTTGCTAGGCAAGGCGCTAAAAGCAAACAGAAAGCACAAGAAGTGAACCTCTGAGTATTTTTTTTCCCAGACTCATCACTGTTCAACCAACGCTCCCTGCACAATGTCTGGAGAGGACGCACCTGCCCAGCAGCAAAACGCCGTGGATCAGAAGCAGGAGACCAAACCCAGCGAGGAGCCCAAAACCGAGCCGCCCAAGTCGGAGTCCCCGCCCGCCGCCGCCGCCGAGGCAGCGGCTACCCCCGCGGCGGCGGCCACCGAGAAGGTCCCCGAGGAGGAGGCGTTCACCTACCGCTCTCTGGTCCTCACCGGCTACGGCGGCTATGATAAAGTCAAGCTGCAGGTGAAGAAGGGCAAGCCGGCGCTCAAAGCCGGGGAGGTGATGGTGCGGGTCAAGGCGTGCGGGCTGAACTTCGCCGACCTGCTGGCCCGGCAGGGGCTGTACGACCGGCTGCCGTCCCCGCCGGTCACCCCGGGGATGGAGTGCTCCGGGGTGGTGGAGGCTGTGGGGGAAGAGGTGACAGAGAGAAAAGTAAGCACATCCTCCCCTCCTCAGCTTTCTCCCTTGTCGTGTCTTTTCCCCTTTGCCACAAAAACCCACATTTTCTGTGTGTTTTATTGTTCAAGTGTTTAATTGTTTCGTATGAGCTTTGCTTCATTTTTTGGGGCTGAATTGCTACAGCTGGATATGGGCGTGTCAGTCTCTGCTCGCTGTATAGGCAATGAATAGCCTTAGTCGTGGTAGTGTTATACACTGGTTAATCTGTATTGAGTTTTGTGATTTAATGGACGTGTTACACCGATGGGCTATCAAGTCTCACAATTAACCCCAGAATAACTAAAAACGAGCCATGCCTATTCTTGGGGATTCAGACATTCATTCACTGGTGCGTAAAACAGAGACAGAGCACTTCTGTCCCGGAGTGGAAAGCAACAAAGCCGGGTAGAATATACCCATGTTGTTTTTATGTCTCTAGAGGAAGATCAAAGTGATTAAATGGCATTAGCTGAGTCTGGTGAAGCCAGCGGCAGGCAGCGCCCCTCTAGTCTCCCCGACTTTCAAAATGCGCTGCCTTTGCGCACGTCAACTCCAAGTTAGGAGTCCAGCTACCTGCTGAGTGGGGCGTTGCAGATGGATTCATGGTTCATGCGCAACATTAAAGTGTTAAATAAGACTATAGTGTAGCCTCGATAAACACATGCAAATCCGTGGGATGCTTCCCAGCTTTGCTGCACCTACGCTACTGCGCTTTGATGTGCGCCAAGGCGCGGAGTGCTGCGTCAAGCCAGCCGGAGAGAGCCGTGGTAGGACCGGAAATGAGGCGATTCTGCCTTCAAAATAAAAGCAAAATAAAATTTGCCACTTCGATTTACTGAAACAAACACAAATAAAAGAATATGCACGATATGAGAACATACCAAAAATATGAAGTATGTGCAGTATGAAATAAGTGCAAATTGGAAAAGAGGAAATGCCAACCTATAGCCTATGCAATAAAGGCCTACAATATGTGAAATTACAGCATATGCAATGGATTTGCAAAATGTGCTCATATTCAAATTAACTGCAGTTGTGACACAGCTAACATGAAGTTGTTTTCCCAAATAGTAGGCTAGACATTCTGCCAAGCTGCCTGCAACATGTTTATGTGATAGGCTACTGAGTCTTCCTTTGTGTGTTTTCGGCAGCCCCATACATATATGGCATTCGTATAGGCCTATGGCTGTGAATGCAAAAGTAACAATTTCTATTTCATTTTCTATACATCTCTCCTGAAGTGTAGTCTTTACATTTACTTTGGGGGTTTTACTTTGAAGAGTATGACCGGCAACATCCGTTTGTATTCTGGCTGGCTTGACGCTGGTGGCGGGGAGCGGAGTCACCGACGCCTTTTGTTACCGGGAGCGACGCTGGCGCACAGACGCACCGAGCGGAAAGGGCGAGGCGCGACACAACAGACAGCATGGTGTGAGAAATGTGATCAGTCGCTCTCTTTGTCAACAGATATCGCTTCTGTTGTGTTCAGAAAATATTTGCTTTCATCAATATGCCGCGATTAAAGCTCAAACCCGCACGTCCCCGCTCAAACAATTAAGCCAAGTCAATTAGAAAATGAACAAAAACGTAAGCGCTCATTGTTTAAGATAGCCTACAAGTCTTTAGATGGAATGATAAATTATGTTATGATGATTTTTTAAAAGGATTAGCTCTCTCTTTCTTAGATAGCATGATGAGTCATGTGTAGCCTATACCGGTTGCATGGCATCACCACGGTAACGCCTTTATAAGGAAATTAGACTACCGACCTATACACATTACACATCAGACAAGGATGAATCACACAGCCGTTGTTGTAACATACCTATACCACATAATATAGCTATTTTCTCAGTGAAAATCTCCGGGTAACACCATGCTGATCCTTCAACTTGTGTGATGAGAGTGCAGAATCAATGCATCTGACTGGGAGTGGCCCATAGGCCGGTAGAGTGTAAATCCATTGGATGTGACAGAAAGGGGCATCTAGGCTGAGTAATAGGAATATTATTGGCCCCAGACAGTCCAATAGCCCCGAGACATCATAAAAGGGTACGACCCCGGTGTTATTAAATACTTTATGGCTACTTTTCACTGTGTCAGTAATGTCGATTGGATTTAAAGGTCACGCACACACACACACACACACACACACACACATGCACTTTGTTATCACAAGGCCCTACACTTCCCTCATCTCCTCCCGGCCCCTAGCTTACAGAATTAAGAGGCAATCTTCCTAATGGATCGAGATCTTGGAGATCTCTCTGTTTTGGCAGCGAACTCAGAGGGAATGTGCTGATCCTGATGGCACAGTGTTTTTGGGAGGCTCACTACTCACTGCAGCTCTCTATCTCTCTCTCTCTGGCACACACACACACACACGCATACATGCACACATATAGGCCTACACGAACAGCACAAACACATCTGGGTGTGTCTGGAAGTTCACATGGAGTGTACACAAACGCTATGAACACATTAATCCCGTTTAAATAATGCAATACAAATATATGTAATTGAGTAAAGTGTGGTCGACAATTGTTTCATATTTCACATTTTACTATATTGAACCTCAACTATTCAGACGCTATATTTATACAGCGTAATACTACAGTGACCTCACCCGAAATGACCTAAGGAGGAGTGCGGGGAAACGGTGTAAGCGAGAGAAGAGGGAAAAGAAATATCACAAATTACACCAAAGCTCCCTTGACACTAAACATCAGCAGTTTTTTCTCCAGACCTTTTTTCCCTTTTTTTTTTTCTTCCTCTCTCTTGGTGAGTTTTGGTAGGATCTGACCCATATGTTCTCAATTACCTCCCTCCGGCCCACATTGTCAGTCTGGTATTTCCTCCATCCCTCCTTCCCTCGCTCTATCCTTCCCTCCTTCTATCCTACAATCGCTTGATCCTTCCCTCCGTCTGTCTTGCTATCACTATGCCTCTGTCATTCTATCATTCCCTCCCTCTATCCTTCCCTGCCTCTATCCTGTCTCCTTTCTTTCCTCTATACCTGTCTACGCTTCCTGACATCTATACCTCCCTCCCTTTCTCTTTCCTTCCCTCCCTTTATCCTTTATCCTTTTTATCATCCCTCTATCCTTCCTTTTCAGCATGGTCACAACATTAGTAGCATGCATTTATACACGGCCTGTTGACAGTTGGCCATAAACTACTGAGTAAGAGAAGAAAATCAGATCCTGAGAGATTTTCCAAAAACGTCTCTCGTTCTCCTTGAGCCTGTCCAGAGTGTTTTCACTCGATGAATCCTGGAAAATTTTTGAGATTGAAAGCATAGAGTTGCATCAGGGCCACAGTGAGAATAGAATAATGCCATTTTGTCAGCGCGACATTGTGAGTGATTTGACAGCTACAACAACATTGCATTATTAGCGTTGCAGTCAAGTGCAAACAGCAGCATCTATAGCAAAGGCTCTGGCAGGCTTTATGTGAGCAGGGTGTGGCCTTTTATCCTCACATCACTCTCACAGTGTTGTTGAAGCAGAAGAACACCTACACTGACACTGGAGAGATATTATGTTTCCTTTTAATTACATTTACAGGAGCCATGAGGGCCTGGTGGGTGTTAACTTTTAACCTTCCTCTTTCACCTCGACCTGACTCTGAACACTGTATCGGAAATTTCGCTGAGGTTTTTTTTTTTTTTTTTGGTTGAGAATTTTGTTTTTGCTGAGATCATCAAAGCCACACACAGCAGCTGACTTGAGGCCTGCATACCCCAAAATTGAATCACCATCTGATTAAGTCCATTCATATACAGCTAACTGGAAGCGTCTTTGTTCAGCAGCAAGCAACCCCCCCCCCCCCCCCCCCCCCCGCCCCACCCCCCCGCACTCCTGTCCCCGACTGTGACTACATTTGATGCAGTGGCATGAAGGCCGAGAAAGGAAATGCAAGAAATAAGAAGGGGTGGGTGGAGGGGAAAGGGGGGGGGGGGGGGTGTCACACTGTGAAGATGTTGTAACAGAAGTGTCACAAGGCTTGTTCGTCTGGCCTTGAGTGTTTCGTATCTCGCTTGTGTGTGTGTGTGTGTGTGTGTGTGTGACAGTAACTCACATGCCTTACGTGGGCACAGGAGAATGAACTGCAGATGCATCTGAAAGCGATGCATGAGTCATGTGTGTGTGTTTCCTGTAAAGCCCAACTCCCCCGCCTATCGATTTGTGCCACACTGTACCCCCAATTACACCAGCGAGGCTGATGAGTTTGAAAACTCAACAAGAGGAAAAGGAAAGCGAGAGAGAGAGAGAGAGATGGAGATGGCGATGGAGAGAGTGAGACGGCATGAATAACAAAGGGAAGGAGAGAGAAGTAGCCAGCAGTGAAAAGTGAAAGTATAGTTGGAAAATAAACCAAATGATTCAGCCTGAGAGAGACAGAGACAGAGACAGAGAGAGATGTGGGTATGAAAGAGCGAAAAAGAGAGAGAGGGAGATCTCTCTAATTGGAGTGGATAGACAGCGAGGCGCATGGCTCCCTCCAGACCATTAGAGAGGCCCGGGCGGAGCGGGTTTGTTCCCAGGAGGAGAGAGCTTGTCTTATGCTCAGCCATGGGGAAGAATCTGGCAGGGCCTCTGATGAGTGGAGAGGAGCCAGGGGAGAAGATGGGCCCCATTGTCCTGTCTCGCTGATGAGGAAGAGGGGATACGGGACACTCCTCGCAGAGGGAGGGATGGAAGGGAAGAAAAGAGGAGGAGGGAGGGAGGGGGAGTATAGACAGAGTGAGACAGTAAGGGGGATAAAGAAAGAGAAAGGGATGAGCGTCAAAGGAGGCGGAGAGTCTCAGACGCAGACAGGATGAGACAGGGGCAACGGCGAAAGGGAAGGAAGACGCTCTGAAGGAGTTAGAGGAAAAGGAGACAGGAAGTGAAAGAGAAAGAAGGGAAGAGAAAAAAAAAGTGAGGAGAAGGGGAAAGGGAGGGGGGGGGCGGAGGGAGGGAGGGAGATCTGCGCCGAGAGTGGTGGACGAGGAGGAGGAAGAAAACAGGAAGAGAATTTTAAATGCTGCGGTCGTCTCTGTTTCCTGTGTCCCTCCAGTGGCTCTCTCCTGATTGGGTAGCGGTGTGGTGGAGGGGTGGGGGGGCTGGGGGGTGTGTGAAGTTTACAGCGAGGCTCTTCCAGTCGTGAATCAGTGGATCATGCTCTGATAAGGACACTTTGGGACCAAAAATAAATGACATGGTGGTGGTCCAGGGGGGGGTAGAGGAGGAGCAGTACAGGCAAATTCCACAGCATGATGCATGGTCTTCTCTGCTGCTGAGACTTTTATTGACGTCACCGGTGGCAACTGTCTCCATAGTGTCTCTGAAAGCATGGGGCAATAACAGCTAAAATCCTAAACGATGATCTGATATGATGACATGCTATCGTATAAAGAGTAGATCTTTATTGCATGAATCCATCCCCTGGTCACCATGTCATATTTACAATATAGTCAAACCTCACTGAGCAACCTGAGTCCAAGATAATATATGTGAGCCAAAGATCATATATGTGTTGGAAGATGACTTACTGGTTTTGCAAAAGTGGGCGTTAACCCTTGGGCAGAGCATAGCCGTGATCTTATTTCCACCACTTTTGCCCACACATAACACCATTATGATAGATGTGGTACAGACCTGAGGCAGAGTTGTTTTTCCTTAAAAATCAAATCATCACAGACATGTAAATTTTAGCTCTGTTAACCTGTTTTTAAAGGAAGATATCTGCATCTCATAACTGTGTCTCACAACTTTTCCATGAGTGCCAGTAGATTGAGAGCACATTCTGGTCTTCATGCTTTACAGTAACATTTTCAGTACCCGGAAATAGGGACAGAGTGAGAGTCCTTTTGCTTGTTCCTCCTCTCAGCCGGTGTCTTCCTCTGCTCTCTTTCCCAGGTGGGAGATAAGGTGCTGGTGCTGAACCGCTGCGGTCTGTGGCAGGAGGTGGCGGCCGTGCCGGCGAGCCACACCTTCCTCATTCCGGACGGGATGAGCTTCGAGGAAGCAGCAGCCCTCCCCGTCAACTACGTCACCGCCTACATGATGCTGTTTGACTTCGGCAACCTGCGGCCCAACCAGAGCATCCTCATCCATGCTGCTGCAGGTAACGGAGCAGGGAAAGAATTTAGGGTACAGGAATGGGTACACAACAGACAAACACCTTTCAGGACACACTCACACACACACACACACACACACACACACAACCCCTCTGGTACTTCATTCATTCTTAGGCTGGGATCAAACTTAACGCATATCCCATGCATTAAGTTTGATCCCAGCCTAAGAATGAATCATCATCAATGAAGCATCACTCTCCAATGGAAGTTCATTCATTTCAAACAATGCAAGTTGGATTAATTATACTTATGGGTTGATAACGAATGCGTAAACTAAAGCAAATAATGTTTCCCCCCATTTTGTACTAGTTTTCTATTAATATTTGTCAGTGACTCATAGTTGCAATGTAAATTTATCTTGTAACACTGCAACCGAAAGCCACGTTTAGTCAGTTTCATCTCGGTATTTTTGAACCACGAGGTTTTTGCATTAAACTCACAGTTTGCAGCAGCATAAATGCATTACGGATTAAGTGCAATACCCGCCTATAGCCTAGATCCATCATGAATGATGTGTGATAATGAAAACGCATATAATACAGCGGCTCAACACAAAGATGCAGAGTTGTGAATTATGGCCTTGAGGAAATGCCCTTGACTGTTTACAGTACCAAGCATATTGTTCTGCAGCTCCTGTTTATGCATGCCTTTTCTATATGAATTATGGCTGTTGGAGAAAATCCCACTGTTCATCTGCATGAGATATGGCTCTGCATTACGCCTCTCCAGACTACTGGTGGACTTGTGGAGCACCTGGCACCTGCAGTGAGGGGTCAAAGTTCAGAGTGAGTGGGTGGGGGGACAAGGGGGACTGAGGGAGCGAAAGCACCTGGGTTGGGGTGTGATGCGCCGAGCGTGAGAGTATTTGATTTTTGCTGTGTTTACGCGATGAGGCCAGCTGGAGAGAACGGGAGAGCGTTATCCAAAAGAAATTGTTCTCGTCCTCTCTTTCTGTCTGTCTACATCTCTCGCTCATGCTCGCTTTCTCACTCTTTCTGTGCATATGCGTCGTTGCAGTGGGAGTCAGAAAGGAATCCCTCGCTGTTTGGGACAGTGTGTAGGTGTAGATGGCTAGGAGAAGTAAGCACATTTGAAACCTACATCTGCGTTTTCTCTGGCAGACATACAAAATGACAATCACTCTCCCTGCTGAGCTCTGGGAGAACGCCAGCCCAGGTGTATTTAGCCCCTGGTATTAACACAATAGTAGGGATGGGACGATATATCGAAATATCGCAATACAAAAATGTGACAATACATCTCGTGGGGCAGAAAATTGAATCGCGATATTGGCTACATCTTATTCTGCTGTAGTAATCACAAATTAATTGGCTTGCCCATCACAATTTCACAAGTTCTCCATCCAAATTATATTATTTGAACTTTATAATGAGATTTTTTAAATTGTTGTTTACATTCTAGCAAGCCAATGCCATTGCTAGAAAGATTTGTGGCTCAGAAATAAACATAATTCTGCACAGTCAGACTTTGTTGTAATTGCACTTTTATGTATTACATCGTATAGTGGTTGTATCAGAATCGTGAACCCCATATCGTTTATCGAATCGTATCGTGAGATAAGCATATCGTCCCATCCCTACACAATAACAATGAGTGAATGAATCTGTGACAATATTGTGAAGGTGTGTAGTCTTCACAAATGAGCCCCTGACAGCTAACAGGCACATAGTCGAATCATAGAGGAATCTGTGCTCACCATGTCATTCAGCTGATGTCATTCATCAACAGACATGTCCGTGTGAAACTCATAGTGCCAGGAGTTTCTGTGCAGAGTGCTGGTGTGTGTTTGCTATAGGAGGACTTGCTGTGGGAGTGTGGTGTACTACGCTCTTCCCCGCTGGTGTAGTCGAGGCGGCGTCTCTGGTTTCTCAGGGCGAGCTGCCAGTCTTGGCTCACCAGCTGTCCGGACATCAGGATTATGAAAGCACATTACTGAAGCTATGACAAAAACATTTGCTTAACAGCCTTTTTGCCTGCAATTACAACTCCTCCTTCATGCTTTGTTTTTATGAATCATTATGCCGCTCCCTACCACTCAGTCAGGATCCTGAGAAATTTAAAGCCTTATTGTTTATAGCAGTGTAATGGTGTGAAGGTAGCGGGGACTTTAGTGACAGAGGTGTTACCAGTGTAGCAGATGTGCAGGTGCACACATCCTCCTCTGTTGAGTCGCTAACAGCGGCTCCCTGAGTCATGTGGCCACATGGCTCACATGGTGCTGGGTGCTATGTTGGAGGAAGGAGGGGAGGGGGGGTTGCCACCCATGAGTCTGTCAAAAATGTTCCTGTTGTTAGCCTCTGATTAGAGAGATCAAAGGTATCTGCTGTGACCCAGAGAGAGAGAGAGAAAGAGAGAGAGGGAGAGAGAGAGAGAGAGAGAGGGGGACAGAGAGAGAGAGAGAGTATCTGTATATTTTTTAACATATTTTAGTTATTTAGCCAGGGTAGGTTAAAATGTATTCCATTAAGTTACTAGTTTCCCCATGGTACAGAGTAGAAAAAGTGACAAATGACAAATTTAAGGACATTTATTTCAGGTTTGCATACAAACATATAATAAAGACGTGGAGCACCTGCCACTATTTAGATGTTTTTTTTACTTTCACCTTTCACCAGGTAATCAGTACTACCAGAAGTACATTTTTCCACTAGTATCTGTAATCAGAATACATTATATCTTTACCTAATGTAACAGAATACAGTGACATTTTTTAAATTTAGATTATGTAACGCTATTAGAAGTATTCCGTTACCACCCAACCCTGTCTGCAGTCTGAGGTTATTTTGTTTTGGTAATTTTATGAACACAACATTTAACCACATATTTTGAGTGCTTTATTTCACCTCACAAGACTTGGCAACTGATGATTGCATATTAAGCAGTATATCTAACTAAACATTGGTGGGCTAGTGTGCCAGACATGTGTCTGCACAGCACTGCATTCCTTCTAGATCAATGCAGCTTATATTGCGCAAAGACAAGACAGTCGGCTTTCCAATAAGATTTACTGGGCCTATTTGCACAGCTGAGAAATAACATTATTATGATTGTGGTATGAAGACAGGCCCAGTGATTTTTCACTCTCCGTCACAGGGTAAAGCCTAGTAGATATGATTTAAATCGGCATCATTTTTATTGGAGGCCCATGGATCAATAGCTTCTTATCACAGCAGCCATGGATTCTGTGTTTGATGAGCAATTTTCTTCTTTTATTGTCAATCTGTTCATCAGTGTAACGTCCCGGTCAGTGTTTGAGGGGTTCATCCTGTATTGGCCTGTCTCCTGTTTGAGCTGTGCTATTAAATAAGGGTATAATCCACTAATTTACGCAAATTCAGAAACATAATTAGTTTCCTTTCACTTACTGTTGGATTGCTTTGTCTCCAAAGCCTGTACAGCATGAAGTTAAACGAGCAATTTGTTCCAGTCTACAAAATGTATTATCATCGTCATCTACAACCATTATCGAAATTGATGTCAAGATGCATAAAACGGTTCATAGTCTAGTGACCAAATTGCCCTTATTTTCTCTTCAAAGATGTTTCAGAATAACCCAACTAGCAACAACAACTTCTGGGAGTCCTGGTGCCTCAGAGGATTGTGGCACAAACTCATGGGTTCGAATTTGATTTACGACCCTGGTTAAATCATGAATCTCTCATTTGCCTATAAACCTTCCCTATGTAAGAAAACAACAAGAGCATGAAAAAAAACAACAGTGTAGCTTTTTAACTTCTTCAGTCAGGTTAGATAGTGATAATCAATCTGCTTGGTCTAGACTATCGTGGATCCATATGAACCTAAACAAATAAATCCCGCAGTGAGGACCTTGACACGGGGATTATGGGTGTCCGTCCCCTTTGCCTTTTGCCTTCCCATTGTTCCATTGAAGGTAATTCCACCAACTCATCAAGAGCTCTCTATACAGAACATCATTTCCTCAAAAGTCTGTTGACCTTTGCCCCTCAGGATCAGGTGACCAGTGCAGAATGCCTGACTGATGGTGCTCAGAGTTAGTCAGTCAGTCATGCCTCTGTGTGTGTGTGTGTGTGTGTGTGTGTGTGAGCCCTGGTGCTGCTGACTAGTCCTCAGCTGCCTCTCTCGTGGGTCCACTCCTGTCCTCTCTCTCTCCAAACAATAGCTTATTGTACTTCCTCCCATCGCGCCTCCCTTCTCCACCGGACCGCACATCTGCATCCTCCGTCCTACACCTCCCCCTCCGCCCCTCCGTAACCTCCGCTCCCTCCGAGGGCTCCGCGCGACCCCGCCACATCCGCGCTCCAGTCCTCGTCATCGGGGAACGCCGCGCAAAAAAACGTTTTGTTTTCCCCCCAGAGGGCCGGGGCGGGGGGAAGTTCAGCGACGTTTGGATGGATCTCGCGGGGCTTCCACAGCGGCCGGCCAACAGCCTTTCCTCTGACCTCTCCCTGAACTGGACCTGATGTTTATGAACCCTGGCCGGCCGCCCTGCCACCACACCCACACTACACATTCTTGCATACATATGGGGCTCTGTCGCATTCAGTGATGACGTCCACCTCTGTTTTATTTATGAGTTCTCGAGTGACTAGGCCAATGTAAGTGCCGCACATTTTCACGTCCGCAGATGGGGAATGTGTAATATGAATTAGGCGGTGCTGCGGGAGCCAATGTCATCATTTTATCCCGATGCTTTTGCCTAAAGCCCTTAGTCCTCTCCTCTTTATTATTGCTCCTGGTCCTGTGTAGCTCATTGGGTACAGTAACAGTGCCAGGGCCAGTGATTTGATGCCTACTGGGGCCCCTCATACTAAAAATCTACACTCTAATGATGCTGTAAGGTGTTTTGGAGAAAAGTGTCTACTAAATGGCATATGCTATCAATCATCTCCTCTCATAAAGATCCACAGCAGTGTGTTTGAGGTCTGTGTGTTAGATTCCACACATCCTCAGCCCTGTTTTAAGTTGGCCCTTATTAAGCCTTTTATGTTCCCCATCAGCCAATTATGGCGGCTTCTAGACTCTTGCAGCTGCTTCTTGCGAGTCTCCCTGCGCACGGGGTATAGAGTTACACCAGGTTACACCGAGGAGAATCGGGGAAATACTTCATGTGAGAGGCTGCCAGCTGCTGCATATGGGTGCAATACAACCGTGAGAGTGGTGGGTGACAGCGGTCACGCTGTACAGGTTAAGGTCTTTGTTAGGGATAATCCATTAACTGAGTGTCTCTGAGTATCTCTCTCTATGCTCCGATCTTATGAAAGTATATTTCCCACCCAGAAATTGCTTTTGTTAGAGGTCTATTGTAGATGCTAAAAGCAAGTGAAACAGGTGGCTGGTTCCCTTGGGGTTAGTAACTGTGAGTCCCATCCATCCTGGTGTAGATCATGGCGGCTGTTATACCTGCTGGCAGCGCCTCAGGCATACGTGCCTTCAGGTCACAGTCGATTGCATACTGTGAATCTGAGATATGCACAGAACACACACATACACACATACAGAAGGGGTTGGAAAATGAGGAACAAAGAAGGCTCGAAAAAGAGAAAATCGATCAAGAACATAAGCTTAAAGAAACTAGAAGGGCACACAGAGAGCGCAGACCTCCGCCAAGGTTCGTGCTATTATTGCTTGTTCGTGAGTCGGATCCGGATCCGCTCCAAAATTGGGTTCTTCCTTGGCCCATGCTACACCCTTCCACGAAGTTTCATGAAAATCAGGCCAGTAGTTTTTCCGTTATCCTGCTATCAGACAAACAAACAAACAAACAAACCAACAAACAAACGGCACCGAAAACATAACCTCCTTGGCGGAGGTAATAACAGAGATGTACTTGACAACTCTGACTTCTCTCCAGGACTGTTAGGCGTATTATTCTCATTCATAATTTACCAGATAACTAAGTCCCTTGCTATTTTAGCATTAGCTCAAGTGTAGTTACATCTCTCAGTTTTTTTTTTTTTTATAGATCCATTGTTCCAGGCAGCCATGATAAAAGTCTCTGCCTCGATAATGGTTTCCTTCTCTCTCCTCACGGCCTGTCTGCTCGGGAGGTCTTACCCTAGTTTAGAGAATGCTAATTCAGTCTGACCACTAAGCAGGAGTCTGGGCTGTGTGGTTGAACCGTCTCTGTGTTCCCCGGGCCTGGCATCGCCGGCGGCAGATCAGCTGCACTGATAGGAGAGGGAAACCAGGGCAACCTCCAGCCTAGCCCACCAATCACATCGCTCGCTCACACACTCGTCGCTGCAGCCGTTGACATACGAGCCCGTCGCCCCCCACCACATACATTCGCAGGTGTATATGAAACCTGTGTAAGGACACCTGTGTGTGTGTGCGTGTGTGTGTGTGTGTGTGTGTGTGTGTGTGTGTGAGCCTGCGTTGCACAACAGTATGAATGTGCGCTTCATTTTGCAACTGGGTTTATGGTAGTAAAGGAAGAATGTGCTTGGTTGTATGTGCTTATCAGCTGAGTTTATGAGAAAACATATTGTCTTTTCTGGCTGTACGTATAGTTACATAATGTGTGTGCGTGTGTGTGTGTGTGTTTCTGCGCGCTCTGCTGTTTGTGTATATGTTTGTGTTAGCGAGCATTGTGAGAATCCTTACTCAGGAAATCACAGAGACCGCCTTCACACACGGGCACAGGATGTTTTTTTAATTCACTCACCCAGTAACTAAAAATGGGCTTCCTCTATGCTGCGCGGAAAGAAATTCACCATCGGAGAGCGCACATTAAACCACTCTTCGAGCCCACAGTGCACACACACACACACACTCACACACACACGCGCTCGCACAGACAGCCCAGAAAAACACCAGGTTACATAATACAGAGTAATACCTCAAAAGCAGACATTCACAAACAGCCGACCTCAACTGCTATCGCCGTTCCAGGCTTTGTATCTGAACACCGTCACAGATATGCCCCTTTGGAGAGAGCAGTAATAACATTTCTACATGCTCATTTATTCGGTTCAGCTTGTTGATGTTGTCGCACAGCCATGGCCAGTTTGGGTAAAAAGAAATTCTTGGGCCCGTGTTTGTATTCCATTCTTTGTTAGCCACTGCCACCGCAGCCTAATGATAGGTTGAGAAAGAGGAGCGTCCTTGAGGAAATGTGGAAATAAGCACAGAAGGAATCAACTAGAAAACAGCGGAGCTCAGGAACAAGGGACCAATCATCTCTCTGGTGTTGACAGTCGCCATATGGCCACCAACACCTGAGATCACAGCCCGGCTCATGCAGTAGAAATGCTGTGATGTGAGATCACCATTCTGTATTTGGACAAGAAACCCTAAAAGCTGTCAATGAGGAAGTAGCTCAGAGGAGACTCCACTCACAGGTGTGGTTCCTGTGTGTGTGTGTGTGTGTGTGTGTGTGTGTGTGCACTGAGAGATAGTGCGCGTTTAGCAGTACGAGGCTGAAGTGGTCTCATTCCTCTTTTTCGTCAATCTGAAAAACATTTCTGATGTCCCCACCCACCCCTGCTGTTGAACTCTGGGTGTGGAGCAATAACAGTGGCCTCAATGTCAGTCTGGATTCCACAGTGTTTTGGGGAAAATTCCTCTTCGCTCCTAACAGTCATGTTACGGAGGCCAAGCGCAATTTGTGCCAAAATGCGAGTATGCAAGGACGCAGGGAGAGACAGAGCCCACTGTGTATCCTGTTTCTCCCCACATGCCTGTCCCGAGAGAGACACAAAATAGATAGGTGGGTGCTTTTGACGTTCCTTAATTTCCCAGTGTAAACAATTCAATCGAATCTTGGGGAGAACAAATGGAATTAGCTGCAAGAATTTGCTTAAGCTGCCATCTTTCCCTGGGCAATGGGTTAGTGTTCGGGGATGAGCTTAAGTCTCACTGGGATGTGCAATAACAGGAGACGTCTCTCTACATTCAACCAGAGAGATGACTCCAGGCCAAAGACAGAGATGTAAAGAGGGAAACTATAGAGAAACCGAATCAGGGAACTGAAGGAGCAATGGGAACTAAAGCAATGGGTTCATGATGGGTTAATATTTTAATCTCTCTACATATTTGTGAAGATTAGCAGATACCAGCAGCCATTCAGGACAGGCTGCAGCCCCGCTACTCTCTCCTTTGTAATCTGCGTATGTATGTATGTGTATGTGAGTATGTAAAGTCGGGTGGGGTGGGGTGTAGTAAGGGGTTCTTGGCAGAGCTATGCGGTCTTGTGATGGGAGATCAGTCTTAAGGCCAGCAGTTTGGAGTTTGTTCTCAGGGGATTCAGAAACAGGTTCCCTCTTCCTCCCCCTTCCTATAAAAGTGGAAGAGACGGACAGACTGGACACAGAATCTCTCCTATTGGAATTACAATGCGAACATCCCATTTTCTACACACGCAAACACTGAGAAATAAAGATACCCTGTAGAATGAGGTGCATTTTTTTGTTTTATTGTCACCTACATGATGATTTTAGGCCTGATTGTAAAATAAGTCGTCTCATAAAAAAAGATGGATAAAAGACTTCAAGTGAATTTTAGAGAAGCTGTTTTCACCCTGCGTGATCGTATTCGTAAAGCCGGGATAGAAGGGAAATCTCTTTGTTTATGATAGGAGCCTAAGTTAAATATTAATGTGCGAGTGCATTGCAGTAAGTATGCTGGATTAATGGATGTGGAACTGGTTTACATTATCCTGTTGGACGCTCTTTGCACCTGTATGTTATGGTCTCCAGGAGGGTTGTTACCATGCGATAAAGCCGTTTAATAAAAACAGCTCTTCATTTGGGTTCCAGCTCTACTCAGACGTGTCGTCAACAATTTCCCTGTTTTTTCTGTCTCCCCTTCTACATCACCTATGCAGTTGCTCATGTACTTGTATAAAACTTATGTCAAAGGCAAAAATATGTAGCTATGTGTAAAATATGTATGCAAGTATATATGGATATGCATACTATCAACACCTTTATCGACACCTTTTACATATTACACAATTAAAAGCCCTTGTAAGCCCATGTTTGCTGGGCTTAATAGGATACATCACACTAGTCATTGCTCATCATTGCTCATCACATATCACAGTATAGCATAACAGAACTCACTGCCTTTTAATTTGCCTATATGAATAACTCCTCCTCAATGCAAACAAGGGTTAATAATATCAATGAGGAGTGCTTCTTCATCTAAGAATGTGTGTTTCTCACTCCACTCCCCTCAACATACGCAAGCCTTCACACATACTCACAGATAGCTGTCTATCTGAAGCTTGGTGGCTACTGAGTGGAAGGTATGTGTGTCAGATATGAACTGGTGACGAGCTTATGATTGCCATCAAATGACTCCTATATGCCCGAAGGAGGAGCAGTCAATGAAACAAAATGGCTCCCTTTGCTCAGTCATCGCCGGCAATTTGGCCAAGGTTTCCTTGGCAACACAAACTTGGTTTCTCTCCGAGGACAAGGAGAGATAGTGCTATTATAAAGCCCGCGCAACAACACTCTCATCCAACAGCGACAGCCTTGATCTTGTTTTCTCATCAATTCTCCTCTCAGTGTCAGCAGGCTTGGTTATAGTAACGCAGAGACGTCTATTCGTCTCACATGGACTCAAGTTCTCAGATGACAGACGAAAATCTGAAAAGCTTTTCAGGTCCTCACGCTAAAAAGTAAGGGTTTTGAGAGCGTTTGTTTTCAAATGATATGGTTTTCTTGGAACTTTTTTCATCTGGAGAACCCTTTTTGTAACAAAGAGCTCAGAGGGTTTTTTTTGAGAATAAAACGCCTTTTTTCATTCTCACTCTCTGAAAGATACCCGGTCAAAGAGATTAATAAAGAGGTTAATTTGAATTGAACTGAATCTGTTCATTGGACCTCAGTTCATTTCT